>NC_048448.1:17218828-17393521 GCF_004353265.1 Vitis riparia
GCCCTGAGCTTAGGACCCAAAGTTGTTGTTATCATCCATAGCCCTAAGCTATTCATAGCATCTAGAACCTTGAGCAGACAACATCGAGTGGCTCATATCACCCTAAGTTTTTAATAGCTTCTAAAGCCCTAAGCTTATGACCAGGAGTCCTTCATGTCATCCTTAGCCTTAAGGTGTTCATAGCATCTTGAGCACTCAACTCACGACCCAAAGTCATTCATATCATCCACAACCATGAGCTTTTCATAGAATTTGGAGCCCTAAGCTTAAGACCCTGAGTTTTTCATATCATTAACAACCTTGGGTTGTTCGTAACATTTACTGCCCTAAGCTCATGACCTAACGTTCATCTTGTCATCCACAACCTTGAGTTGTTCTTAGCATCTTGAGTCTTGAGCACACGCCCTCGAGTGGTGCATATCATCCACAACCTTAAGTTGTTCATGCCATCTAGATCCTAGAGTTGACAACCTAGAGTCATTCATGTCATCCCTAGCCCAAAGTTGTTCCTAACATCTAGAGCTCCCATCTCATGAGTCAAAGTCATTCCTATCATCTAAAGCCTTGAGCTATTCACAACATCTAGATGCCTGAGTTCACAACCTAGACTTGTTCATGTCATCCACAGCCTTGAGCTCATGACCCAAACTCGTTCATATCATCCACAGTTAGAAGCTATTCATAAAATCTTGAGCCTTGAGCTCATGACCCAGAATCATTCATATCATCCATACTCTTGAGTTGTTCATAGCATCTAAAGACATGATCTCACAACACCTCCAGTCCTTCATATCATCCACAACTTTAAGCTGCTCATAGTATCGAGTGCCCAAAGCTCATGACTAGGAGTCACTCATGCCATCCATAACCCTGAACAGTTCACAGCCACAAGAGCCTTGAACTCATGTCCTCGAGTCAGTCATATCATCCTCAACCCTAAGCTATTCATAGTATCTATAACCCTGAGCTTATGACCTGGAGTCATTTATGTCATCTATAGTCCTAAGTTGTTCCTAGAATCTAGAGCCTTAATCTCACAACCTTTAGTCATTCATGTTATTCACAACCCTAAGTTGTTTATAACATCAAGAGCCTTGAGCTAGAGAATAGGGTCATTAATGTCATTCATAGCCTTGAACTATTCATAGTATTTAGAGCCTTTAACTCATGACCTAGAGTTATTCATGTCATCCATAGCCATATGTTTTTCATAGCATCTAGAGCCTAGAGCTCATGACCACAATTCATTCATATCATCCACAACCTTGAGATGTTCATAGAATCTAGAGCCTTGAGCTCCTAACCTAAGTCATTCATATCATCTACAGCTTGAGATATTCATGGAATTTATTGTCTTTAGCTCATGACTTAGAGTTGTTTATGTCATCACCATCCCTAATTTGTTCATAGGATCTAGATCTCTCAACTCATGACTTAGAGTCATTCCTAAAGTCCTCAACTTAGAGCTATTCATAGCATCCAAAGCCTTAAGCTCACGATTCATAGTCGTTAAAGTCATCCATTGCCCTAAGTTGTTCATAGCATCCAAAACCTTGATCTTATAGCTTAGAGTTGTTCATGTCATCCATAGCCTTAGGCCCACGGGACCTCAAGTCATTCAAATCATCCACAACCCTGAGCTGCTCATTGCATCTAGAGCCTTGAGCTCATGACCCAGAGTCATTCATGTCATCCACAACCTAGAGCTATTGAGAGCAACTAGAGGACTAAGCTGATGACATCGAGGCATTTATATCATCTATAACCCTAAGTTATTTATAACATCTACTTGAGCTCACAACCCGGAGTTGTTCATGTTAACCATGACCTTAAGCTCTTCACTGTATCAAGAACCCTGGGTTGCTCATAGCATCTAGAGCCTTGAGCACACAACTCGAAGTCGTTCATTGATTACTACTAAAAGTGTTATTTTGTAGCTTGTAATTAACTCTTTTAAACACTTTTGAGTAGTATTTATTACCTTTTAACTCAGTTGGCATGTTAAGGACCCTTGCAATCGTTTTTAATAAAATTGTGTTAAGTTTTAGTGTTTTTGATAGCTTTTTGATCACCAAAGCAATCTAAGATTGAGGGATAGCTCTGTATAATCCATGGCAAAGCAAATGGAAGCTCATTTACAAGAAGAATCCGAGCTTTGGAGCTTTGTAGTCCTTTACCAAAAGCAAATCAAGAATGTAAGGAGGGAAAGCAAAGAGAGAAATCTAACATGAAGAAATTCAAGAGGACAGCAACTATTGAACACATTTCAAGTACTTCCTAGAGTCCATTTTATTATACTATATGTTGTTTTGAAGCTTGGGAAGTCAGCAGTCTAACACTTCAAATGGTGTGTGAATCAGAGCTGAAACGAAGAAGTTATGGTCATTTGAAGACAACCGCATCAAGCTGTGCGAAAATTTTGCAACTGTGAAATCAGTTGCGAAATCAACCTTTTGTTGCGAAAATTTCACAGCCCAAAGCCTATTTCACAGCTGTGAAATGAGCTACAAAATCCACTTGTGAAATTTTGCAAGGTGTTTCACAACTGTGAAACCACCTGTAAGCACACCTGTGCCACTTCACAAGTTGAAACTCCATATTCGCAGCTGCAAACCACGTTGCTAAATCACCTTCAAGCTGCGAATCAAGTTGCAAATCATCTCCAAGTTGCGAAATCACCTCCAAGTTGTGACATCACAAATTCAGCTTGCAAAATGGAAGTTCAAACTTGCAAAAATGGACAATTCAACTTGCGAAATCCACCTGTACAATCTCAAATATTTACAACCGACTCAGTTAGATTTTTTCTCAAGATATTTTGTGTAAATTTCTATTTTCTCCTTGTAATCAATCAAAGATATTATTGGGATATTTCTTAGAAAATATCTTCTCTATATATATCTTTGAGCCAATGTAAGGAATATATGATAGATCATATATGTAATTCGACGAGAGGAGGATCATAGTAAGAAATATATTTTACAGAGCACTTGCTCTGCTTTTCCTTCATATTTTTGTTTTCTTGTTGTTTTTGTTTCTAGCCAAACAAACTCTGAGGATGTTTCCTCAGAGGATGAGTGGCTAGGCTTTTTGTCTCTTGGAGCTAAGGTAGCCGAGTAAGGTGTCGAGTGCAAGAACTGGTAGTTTTGTTGTTTCAGCTGTTAATAAAGAGAAAGTGTGACCCGTTAATGGTTTCTATGTTTTTAGTTAACTTAAAACGCCTTTAAATCACCTAGGCTAACACTTGGTAAGGCAAGTGGTCTCCGTCCATTGAGATACACTAGTTTATCTCTTGCGAGCCTTTGGGAGGTGGTTTAAAGGTAGGATTTTCTAGAATGGCCAACACTTGGTAAGCTTTTGGACTCCAAGGAGACATCCATTAGCTATCTTTTACGAGCTTTTGACTGGTAATCCAAGGTTAAAGATCACCTTGAATAGCCAATACTAGGTAAGAGGTATGAACCATTGTAAGATGCATCAGTGAGAGGGATTTAGTGTTTAAACCCATTAAGGGGAAGAATCTGTACCACACCGATTCGGGAAATAACTATATGTTAAATCCCTAATACGAGGAAAAGATTCAAGTGATCGGAACTCTATTTTTGTATAAGGAACCCGAGCCTAGTGATCTGAAACTCCAAGAAACACTTTTCTTTATTAGTAATTTCAGTTACTATTATTTTTTGTTAGCTTAAAACCAATCCTTTTTCAACTAAAGATTATGTTTTCTTTTAAACCTAACCTTGAAATGAAAAAGCAACAATTCATCTTTGAATTAATATCAATTGTGAAGTGAAAACCCATCCCAATGAACGATCCTAGAGCCACTATGCTATACTAGCTAAGGCTATCCTAGTACATGGTGTAATAGGTTATAAATTTTGTTGATTACTCCCGTCTGAGGACCAAAATCAAGGTGCACCAACTGGGCACGAATCAAATGGCGCCGTTGCTGGGGACCATTGAGAGGACATGAATCAACTGATACACCAATTATGAATGAATCATTCATGTCATCCATAGTCTTGATACATTCATAGCATTTAGAGCCTTGTCACACCCTGGGTTTCAGATTTAATAATTGATACTCAAATATGACATGTGCTTTTAAAAAATTTGGTAATACAAAAATTTAAATGCTAAGTTCCTGCTTGATTTTGTACAAAAAAGAGAATAGAGAAATCTGTTATAAAGAGGTATACATCCTGTATTAAACTTTATAACTATTAGTTAACAAAATATGATTTGTTTCACAAAAAGAACTTGTGCTACATTACTTTACATATACCAAAATCTCATGGTTCACTACTGATAGCCGATATTACAAGTGTACATGACAAATATACATTACATCATTCCTTCAAAAAGATTTAGTCTTTGTATGATACAAAGGCAAAGCCTCAAAACACTTTCAATGTGAGTAAAGAACATCCAATCAACAGAAAAGTAATGCTCAAGTACTATTTCCAGCACAGTTCTTCTGACCTCCATCTAAAAGTGGAAGTGATAGGGTGAGTTCACAACTCAGTAGGAAAGTTTATAACCATCCTAAGCATGCCCTTGAAAACCTTGAACTAAATATATATTAACATGCATGATAAACATTTTATAACCATTAACAAATATGCAATAATGTCAAACATGTATGCATGTGTTTGCTAGTTTCATCTT
This sequence comes from Vitis riparia, assembly GCF_004353265.1. Classification (NCBI taxonomy): domain Eukaryota; kingdom Viridiplantae; phylum Streptophyta; class Magnoliopsida; order Vitales; family Vitaceae; genus Vitis; species Vitis riparia. The sequence continues at coordinate 17,223,500 of NC_048448.1, forward strand.
TGTTTTTCCTCATCCATCCTTTCACAATTGATAAATGAGTAACCCTCACCAATGTACACATCAAATATCAATGCTCCACAAGATACTTGATGAATATAATAATGACTATTATGGGACATCACCCAAGGGTAAGTCATACCCCGTGTCTTCTAAGACTCATACCCAAGGGTAGGACCAACCCCGTGTCTTTAAGGGCTAAAACCCAGGGGTAGGACCAACTCAAAACACCAACATCAGAGTGTCTTTCTTGAGGATTTTAGGAACTTTCACCCAAGGACCCATGGTCTCACATAAACAATATATCAAAGGATAGTGCCTATAGCTACATATAAACACTTCCCACATATCAATCAATTCTCTGGATATCATATGTCATTATTACATATCCTTCTTGTAATACAACCACACCATGAACCATTTCCACAACATTGAACCATGAATCTTCATACCAATGTATGTTCCAATATTGCTGTAATATTTCAATACAATAAACCGAGATACAATGACACATTAAAATATTTCATGAAATCATGGAAATGACAATTTTAATAAATCTTTCAAGGAAAGAAACCAAGATACACCATGGAAAGGCATAAAATTCCCTACCTTACACCGACTTCACTTTTTATGATTCTTCTATGTTGGCGATCTTTACCTATTATAAGGAACTGAAATGAAACAGCATAATTTAAGTTTCCTAACAATGAAAATTTATACAATTAAAACTTATGACATTTTCCTTTGTTACTAATTTTTAACAACTTACTGTCGCTAATTTTTAATTCTCATATTCTCTAATCTACATGCCCATCGGTTTTCAAATCAAATTTGAATTAAATTAAAAAATCCTTACAATGCATATTAATATTCCCCAATTAATTACAAAACACTAATTATTTTGATTTTCCTAAAGCCTAACCTATTAACAAGTTCCAAGTGTCCAAATAACCTAATTAATCACATGCTTTAGTAATCTAATTTTCAATCAAACCAAACTAAACAAAGATGTATGTTGATCTTTTCATTAATAAAGTACTTAAGTTAAAATACTTTAAATCTCAATTAATTCTGATTTATAATTAAAACATGTTTATAACTAATTACAATCAACTTTTACACAAACTTTACGATTAATTTGTTTAAACATATCATTAGGAACCCAAATTCTAAAAAATTACTAAATTAATCAACATTCTTACCTCAAATCTTCACTTTCTCTCTCTAACCCAGGTTGTTACAGAGACAAAGCTCTAAAACAAGGTTGTAGGCCCCTATAAAGGGTTCCCAAGCAGCCAAGCAACTGGTGGCAAGCCATAAGGCTACCACCAATCTCAACTTTCCAAAATTGCGCTTTAGTCCTTACTGTCTAGTCTTTCAAGTTATCTAATATTAAACCTATAGCTGCCTATTAGTCCTTTAGATTTTCATAACAATAATCAGCCCCTAAGAACTTAATAAGCATGCTTAAGTGCTTAATTAAGGTTTAATTCATAATTAAACAAGATTAGCACTAAACTAGTTTTAACATCTAATTAAGCATGTTTAAAGTTAAGTACTAAGATAATCATTATTGCCTATTTAATTCATTACTACTAGGTGTTACATCCTCTCCCACCAAAAAAAACTATCCTCGAAATTTAAAGAAGCAAACCTGTAAAGAGTTTTGGGTACTTGTTTCTCATATCTGATTCCATCTCCCATGTAGCTCATTTCACTTTATGATAATCCCAAAACGCTTTCACTAAAGGTATGGTTTTGGTTCATAGTACTTGCTCTTTCTTATCTAAAATCTCTCTCGACCCTTCCTCAAACGTTACATCTTCTTGCAAATTCAAATCATGCCAATCTAGTACATGTGTGGTATCAGGCTCATACTTCCGCAACATAGAGACATGGAACACATCATATATACCTAATAGTTATGGTGGTGAGGCCTATTTGTATGCTACCTCTCTAACCTTTTGAAGGATTTCAAAGGGCCCAATATATCTTGGAGCAAGATTTCCCCTTTTACCAAATCGAAATATGCCTCTCTGAGGTGTTATGCATAAAAACACGTGATCTCTTATATGGAATTCTAAGGGGTCTTCTTTTATGATCAACATAACTTTTTTATCTACTTTGTGCTGCCAATAACCTATAATGTATTACTTGAATCTTGTCAGTAGTCTCTTCCACCAATTCTGGCCTAATCAAACTAGCTTCATCAGATTCCAACCAACACATAGGGGATCTACAAGGCCTCCCATAAAGTGCTTCACATGGTGCCATTCCAATACTACTTTGTAAGTTGTTATTGTAAGAAAATTCGATCAAAGGTAAATGTTCCACCCAATTTTCTTTAAAATCCATCACATATGCTTGTAGCATATCTTCCAAAATCTAAATAACTCTCTTTGATTGCCCCATCGATTTGAGGATGAAATGTTGAACTCAATCTTATTTTAGTTCCCAAGGCTTTTTGTAAGGACTACCAAAACTACAATGTAAATCTAGGATCACTATTTGAAACAATAGAGAGCGGTACCCCATGCAACCTCAAAATTTCCTTCACATACAATTTACTCAAAGTAAGATTTGAATTACTAAGAAATGTACTGATTTCGTTAGTCTATCAACTATCACCCATACATTATCCTTACTTTGGGGAGTTCTTGGCAATCCTATCACAAAGTCCATGGTCACATGATCCCACTTCCATTCTGTTATAGGTAGTGGTTGTAACAACCCTATTAGCTTCTGATGTTCAAATTTCCCTTGTTGACATGTTAATCACTTGGAAAAAAATTGAGCTATATCTCACTTCATACCTTGCCACCAATATTAATGCCTAAAATCATGGTACATTTTAGTTTCTATAAGGTGTACTGTGAACCGAGAATGATGAGCTTCCTTCATTACCCCTTCTTTCACCTAAGCATCATTAGGAACACAAAGTTTGTTCAAGAAATAAATCCCACCACTAGAATGCATGCTCCAACCTTCCACTACGTCACCTGCCATAATTTGAGGGTGTATGCCCTCTAACTTTCTATCTTTCCTTTAAGCTTCAATAATCTTATGCAATATTGTTGGTTGAGCTACCAAAGTACAAAAACATGCACCAGAATCACATACATCAATACAAGGATTGAACTCACTAATGTAGTCATACATTTTCCACTCAAAAACCATCAACCCAGATGATACACATTGAGCTTTTCTACTTAGGGCATTAGCAACCACATTAGCTTTTCCTGGAGGATACTGTAATGTAAAATTAAAATCTTCAAGGGTTTCCATTAATCTCTTTTTCCTTGCATTTAGATCTTTTTGGGAGAAAATAAACTTCAAACTTTTGTGATCTGTAAACACCTCAAAATTTTCAACATATAAGTAATATCTCCATAACTTTAAAGCGAAGATTATGGCTGCTAGTTCTAGATCATGTGTAGGATAGTTCTCTTCATGGTTCTTCAATTGACTAGAAGCATAACCAACCACTCTTCCTCTTTGCATCAAAACACATCCCAAGCCATTTCTTGAAGCATCACAATAAACTGTATATCTTTTCTCACTAATAGGAGTAATTAGCACATGTGTTGTTGTTAGCCTTTTTTTAGCTCTTGAAAAGATTCTTCACGGTTGTCATTCCAATCAAAGTTCACTCCCTTGCGTGATAGTCTAGTCATTGGGCATGCAATTCGAGAAAAGTTTTCAACAAACCTTTTATAGTACCCTGCTAATCCAAGAAAACTACGTACTTCAAAAACATTCTTGGGTCTTTCCTACTTTGTCATAGCTTCCACTTTTGTTAGATCCACTGAGATGCCTTGTTTAGAAACCATGTGCCCCAAAAATTGTATTTCCTATAACCAAAAGTCACATTACTCCAATTTGGCATATAATTGGTGTTCCCTAAGTGTTTACAGTACCAAATACAAATGATGACCATGCTCTTCTCAACTTTTAGAATATATCAAAATATTATCCATAAATACAACCACAAAATAATCCAAGTAAGGTCGATAAATGCAATTCATCATGTATATGAATGCAACTGGAGCATTTGTTAATCCATATGGCATGACCACAAATTCATAATGCCTATACCTTGTACAAAATGCAGTCTTTGGAATATCTGATTCTCGTATCCTCAACTAATGATAACTAGATCTTAAATCAATCTTTGAAAAATAACAAGCCACATACAACTAGTCAAATAAGTCATCAGTTCGAGGTAATGGATATTTGTTTTGCACTGTTACTTTTTCAATTTTCTATAATCCATACATAACCGCAAGGATCCATCCTTCTTCTTCACAAACAATACTGGAGCACCCTAAGGTGAGGTACTAGGCCAAATAAACCCTTTACTTTGGAACTCTTGCAACTGAATGTTCAATTCTTTAAGTTCAACTGGAGTCATCCTATATGGAGCTATTAATATTGGATCTGTACCTAGATACAATTCTATAGAAAAATCCATCTTTCTATGAGGAGGTAAACATGGAAATTCTTTTGGAAAAACATCAAAAAATTCACAAACCATTAGAATACAATCTATATTTGTCTTCTTTTTGCCTTATCACTTCATATTAGAAAAAAAAAATTATTTTTCATCCTTTCTTAACCACTTCCAGGTTTTGAATTAGTGGAATAATTGCAAGCCTTCTGTCACCATAGAAACTCAAATATGAACCACAAGAGGCTTGAAATGTTACTTCCTTCAAATAACAATCTAATACAGCATGATGTTGGGATAGCCATTCCATCTTGACAATTACATCAAAGAATGAAATATCAAGAAGAACCAAATCCATTGTAACTTCAAGGCCCCCAATATAAAGTACATAAACATGACACACCCACTTAGTTTCCACCTTACCACCCATAAGAGTCTTAACACATAATGACGGTGAAGGGAAACACATTCTATGTCTAGCAAGGAGGCAAATGATGCAGAAATAAAAGAGTGGGTAGCTCCTGGATAAAATAAAACATATGCACAAGTGCTAAAACATAAGATCATACCTTCCACTAAGGTATTTGATTCTGCATTTTATGACCCTAATGCATAAAATCTCCTTTGTTTTCCTTATTTTGGCTTCCCTCTAGGCTTCCCTAGTCTAAAGTTTCCTTCTCCTTGAGGTTGTCTTCCTTAGATTCTTGAGTTTATCTGTTGAAATTGCCATTGAGATGGCTGGTATGCAAGTCGTTCAAATTTTGGACACTCTCTCCTAAGATGTCCCACCTCACCACATTCATAACATTTCCTTGTTCCCTTAGCCTAATATGTAGTCCCACTATACTACTCTTGTTTTATGGGTTGTAGTTGGGGATGAGTCACTTTCTAGTGCTTGAAATCTCGTTCCTGTTTTTCTGAACCATTAAACCTAGAATTTTTGCTTCTCAATCTTTGAGCTTCCTCCATTTCTTTTTCTATAATAAGAGCCCTTGCCACAACCTCACTATAAGTATGGAGCATGAAGAAAGTGACTTGTACTCTAATGTTCAATCTCAACCCTTCATGGAATTGTTCAACTCACATTTGTTCATCTACCACCATATTCAAAGCATATCAAGATAGTTGTGTAAACTTTGATACATATTCAGTCACTGTCATGTTCGTTTGAACCAAGTGTACAAATTTAGCTCCTTTTTGTCTTCTAATGGCCTCTGAAAAGTAATTAGACAAAAGCAACTCCTCAAATTGTATCCAAACCATTTGAGTTATATCTTGAGTAGTCTTGACCATATCCCACTAGTTGTTTGCTTCATCCCTCAACATGAAGGAAGCTAAATAAACTCTCATTTCCTCAGGAACTGCCATTACGTCCAATATTTTCTTTCTTTCTTTCAACCAATTCTCATCTTCAAGAAAATTAAGGCCACCCTAAAAGATTGGAGGAGTCAGTGCTTTAAACTCTTAAATTAAGCCCACATTATGGTATGCTGAACCAGTAGCTAGATATATTGCAATTCTTTCCTCAATTCCACTACCATCAGATATTGTAGATGATTACCACTCAAAAAGTGTTATTTTGTAGCTTGTAATTAACTCTTTTAAACACTTTTCAATAGTAGTTATTACCTTTTAACTCAATTGGCATGTTAAAGATCCTTGCGAGTGTTTCTAATCAAATTGTGTTAAGTTCTGGTGCTTTTGATAGCATTTTGATCACCAAAGCAATCCAAGATTGAGGAGAGTTTTATTGAATCCATGGTAAAGTAAATGGAAGCTCATTTACATGAAGAACCCAAGCTTTGGAGCTTTATAGTTCTTTGCCAAAAGCAAATCATGAATGCAAGGAGGGAAAACAAAGAGAGAAATCTAACATGAAGAATTCAAGAGGACAACAACTCTTGGACACATTTTAAGCACTTCCTGGAGTCCATTTCATGCATATTATATGTCGTTTCGAAGCTCGGGAAGTCAAGAGTCCAAATCTTCAAATGATGCATGAATCGGAGCTGAAATGAAGAAGATATAGCCATTGGAAGTGAATCACACCAAGCTAAAAGCCAATTTCGCAGTTGCGATATGACAAGGTGCTAGCTGCGAAATCAGCCTTTGGTTGCGAAATGGAGACTTTCAACTTGTGAAATTTCCCAACCCATCTTGCATGCCTATGAAATCCACCTGAGTGCTTCTAGATATTTCCGACCGACTCTTTTAGATTTTTTTCTTCAGATATTTTTTTGTTTAAATCCCTATTTTCTCCTTGTAATCCACCAATCATGGGATTCCTTAGTTTGTAAGTAAGAACAAAGGGTGAATAACCTCATATATATAGTTTGTAATTTTCTTTACACAGGTATCTCGGAAGCTTGTTCTCTGAGACCACTTTTTGTATAGTTTTGAAGGAAGTAATAGATAGAGCTTTGCTCTGCCTTACCTACTCACTTTGATTGTATTTTTCTTACTAGCCAAACAAGCTCTAAGGATGTTTCCTTAGAGAATGAGTGGCTAGGCTTTTTATCTCTTGGAGCTATGGAAGATAGGTAAGGTCCCGAATGCAAGAATTGGAAGTTTTGTTGTTTCAGCTTTTAATGAAGAAAGACCCCTAATGGTGTCTATGTTTTTAGTTAACTTAAAACGCCTTTAAATCACCTAGGCCAACACTTGTAAGGCAAGTGATCTCCATCCATTGAGATGCACTAGTTTATCTCTTGCAAGCCTTTGGGAGGTGGTTTAAAGGTTGGATTTTCTAGAATAGCCAACACTTGGTAAGCTTTTGGACTCTAAGGAGACATCCATTAGTTATCTCTTGCGAGCTTGTGAAGGGAAATCCAAGGTTAAGGATCACCTTGAATGGTAAATGCTATGTGAGAGGCACGAGCCATTCTAAGATGAATAAGTGAGAGGGATTTAGTGTTTGAATCCATAAAAGGGAAGCATCTGTACCACACCGATTAGAGAAATAACTATATGTTAAATCTCCAATGCGAGGAAAAGATTAAAGTGATTGGAACTCTATTTTTGTATTAGGAACCTAACCCCAATGATCCAAAAACTCCAAGAAACACTTTTCTTTATTAGTAATTTAAGTTACTATTAAGCACCAATTCAACTTTGAATTAATATCAGTTGTGAGTTGAAAACCCTTCCCAGTGAACGATCCTAGAGCCACTATGCTATGCTAGCTAAGGCTATCCTAGTAGATGGTGATATAGGTTATAAATTTTGTTGATTACGCTCATCTGAGGACCGAAATCAAGGTACACCGATAGGGCATGAAATCAAATAACGCCACTGCTGGGGAGAGTGACAACTTCACAGTGATATTATCTTTTCAGAGTACTTGTGATTTTCATCACAAGTCTGGTGATTTTTCTTTCATTTTACTAACTCTTTTAATTGTTTCTTTTACTTGTTCATATTTTAACATATTTTTTAATGTAGTTTTAGTTAATTTTAGTCTTTTTGTAGTCTTGTTTTCTTCAGTCTTCTTTTGTTTTTGGTTTTGTTACAGTTGATAGTAGTTGTGTATGCCAAATTGGATACGAGATAATGGAGGAAGACTTGTGAAATTTGAAACACCTCATAACAAGGAGTTGGAATTGAGCTTGAACATCATGGAAGCTACACTTGAAGATCAGCATAGTCACCATGGTCACCATGGTCACCATGACAATCCTAATGCATTATGAGGGACCGCATGCATCAACCTCGTATGAGTGCACCATCATGTATAGTGCCCCCTATAGAGCAGCTAGTAATTAGACCACATATTGTTCCATTTCTACCTACTTTCCATGGGATGGAAAGTGGGAATCCCTATGCACATATCAAGGAATTTGAAGATGTTTGTAATACATTCTAAGAGGGAGGAGCTTCAATTGAATTGATGAGGCTAAAGCTATTTTCTTTTACTTTGAAGGATAAGGCCAAGATTTGGCTTAATTCTTTAAGGCTAAGATTTGGCTTAATTCTTTAAGGCCAAGGAGTATCCGAACTTGGACTGATTTGCAAGTTGAATTCCTCAAGAAATTTTTCCCTACTCATAGAACAAATGGCTTGAAAAGGCAAATTTCAAACTTCTCAGCTAAAGAGAATGAGAAATTCTATGAGTGTTGGGAAAGATACATGGAAACCACCAATGCTTGTCCTCACCATGGTTTTGATACATGGCTATTAGTGAGTTACTTTTATGATGGGATGTTTTCTTCAATGAAACAACTCCTCGAGACTATATGTGGAGGAGATTTCATGAGTAAGAATCCGGAGGAAGCCATGGATTTCTTGAGTTATATGGCTGATGTTTCAAGGGGATGGGATGAACAGAACAAAGGAGAAGTGGGGAAGACGAAGTCTCAACCAAATGCCTTCAATGCTAAGGCTGGGATGTACACCTTGAATGAAGATATTGATATGAAAGTAAAGGTTGCAGCTATGACAAGAAGATTGGAGGAGGTAGAACTGAAAAAGATACATGAAGTATAAGTTGTTGCTGAAACACTGGTGCAAGTCAAGCCATGTCTTATGAGCACTTGGTGGAGGAGTGCCCTACAATTCCAACTGATAGGGAAATGTTTGGAGAACAAGCAAATGTCATTGGACAATTCAAGCCCAACAACAATGTTTTGTATGGAAATACTTACAACTCAAATTGGAGGAACCATCCAAATTTCCCCTGGAAGCCAAGAGCACCTCAGTATACACATCCAGCTCAACCATCTCAACAAGTTTCAAATCTTGAACAAGCAATGATGAATTTAAGCAAGGTTGTGGGAGATTTTGTTGGAGATAAAAAATCCATCAATGCTTAACTCAGTCAAAGAATTGATAGTGTAAAGAATACATTGAATAAAATGATGGATGAATGCAAAATGACTTATCTCAGAAGATAGATAATCTCCAATACTCAATCTCAAGGCTCACTAACCTGAACAGGGTGCAAGAGAAGGGAAGATTTCCTTCTCAACCTCATCAAAACCCCAAGGGTATCCATGAAGTGGAAACTGATGAGGGAAAATCTTCTCAGGTGAGAGATGTCAAAGACTTGATCACTCTAAGGAGTGGTAAAAAGGTTGAGCTGCCAACACCTAAGCCACATGTTAAGAAAGAAAAGGAAGAAGAAGAGACAGAGAAGAGAGAGGAAATCAAAGGAAAGAAGAAAGATAGCAGTGAAGGAAAAGAGGACCATGATTCAACAGTGAATGCAAATCCGAAGAAAGTACTTACCAAGGGAGATGTGATGAAGAAACACACACCTCCACCTTTTCCTTAAGCTTTGCATGGGAAAAAGGGAACTAGAAATGCCTAAAAAATTCTTAAATTATTGAGACAGGTGAAAGTCAACATCCCATTGCTAGATCTGATTAAACAAGTTCCAACTTATGCAAAATTCCTAAAGGACTTGTGTACTATCAAAAGAGGGTTAAATGTGAATAAGAAAGCCTTCTTGACTGAGCAAGTAAGTGTTATCATACAATACAAGTCTCCTTTGAAGTACAAAGATCCGGGTTGCCCTACCATTTCAGTCATGATAGGAGGAACTGTAGTGGAGAAAGCTTTGTTAGACTTGGGAGCAAGTGTGAATTTGCTACCATACTTTGTCTACAAGTAATTGGGACTTGGTGAATTGAAGCCAACATCAATCACTCTATCTCTAGCAGATAGATCAGTGAAAATTCCAAGGGGGTTTATTGAAGATGCCCTAGTTCAAGTCGATAATTTCTACTATCCAGTAGCCTTTGTTGTTCTCAACACAGACCTAATTGTCAAGGAAACTAATTATGTTCCTATCATCCTTGGAAGGCCATTCCTTGCTACATCAAATGCAATCATAAATTGTAGGAATGGACTAATGCAACTCACGTTTGGCAACATGACATTGAAGCTTAATATATTCTATATGACCAAAAAGCCAATCACTCAGGAAGAAGAAGAATGTCCAGAAGAGGTGTGCATCATTGACACTTTAGTGGAGGAGCATTGCAATAAGAAGATGCAAGACAAATTGAATGAAAGTCTTGGGGATCTTAAAGAAGGGTTGCATGAACCCTCAGATGTGCTTGCTACTCTACAAGGTTAGAGGAGGAGAGAAGAAATTCTACCTTTGTTCAATAAATAGGAGGCACAAGAAGCTACTAAAGAGGAGACCCCAAAGCTCAATCTGAAGCCTCTGCCCACGGAGTTGAAATATACATACCTAGAAGAGAATAAACAATGCCCTGTTGTTATATCTTCATTTTTTACTACTCCTCAGGAGGTGTGTCTACTTGAAGTTCTCAAGAGGTGTAAGAAAGCAATAGGATGGCAAATATCTGACTTAAAATGCATTAGTCCTTTGGTCTGTACACATCATATATATATGGAAGAAGAAGCCAAACCAATTCGTCAACCTCAAAGAAGATTGAATCCTCATATGCAAGAGGTGGTGCAAGCTGAGGTCTTAAAGCTACTTCAAGCAAGTATTATCTACCCCAAATTAGATAGCACATAGGTGAATCTTACTCAAGTGGTACCAAAAAAGTTAGGGATCATGGTGGTCCAAAATGAAAGCGGAGAAGAAGTTGCTACATGCCTCACTTCAGGTTGGAGGGTGTGTATTGATTATAGAAAATTGAATGTTGTGACAAGGAATTATCATTTTCCATTGCCATTTATTGATCAAGTGTTGGAGAGGGTCTCTGGCCATCTTTCTATTGTTTCTTAGATGGCTACTCCGAGTATTTTCAATTTGAAATTGATGTTGAAGACTAAGAGAAGACCACTTTCACATGTCCATTTGGAACATATGCCTATAGAAGAATGTCTTTTGGTTTATGCAATGCACCTGCAACATTCCAACAATCTATGTTAAGTATCTTTAGTGATATGGTGGAGTGAATTATGGAGGTTTTCATGGATGACATCACAATATATGGTAGTACATTTGAAGAATGCTTAGTCAACTTGGAAGCGGTGTTGAACAGATGCATGGAAAAAGACTTGGTACTCAACTAGGAGAAATGCCATTTTATGGTACAACGAGGAATTGTCCTTGGCCACATCATCTCCGAGAGAGGCATTGAAGTTGATAAAAGCAAAGGTGGAACTTATTGTCAAATTGCCATCCCCAACAACTGTAAAAGGAGTAAGGCAATTCCTTGGCCATGTAGGATTCCATAGGAGGTTTATAAAAGATTTCTCTAAGCTTTCAAAGCCTCTTTGTGAATTATTGGTTAAGGATGCTAAGTTTGTATGGGATGAGAGATGTCAAAGGAGTTTTGATCAACTGAAGCAATTTTTGACAACTGCTCTAATAGTGAGGGCTCCTAACTAGCAACTACCCTTTGAAGTGATGTATGATGCCAGTGACTATGCTATAAGAGTTGTGCTTGGCTAAAGAGAAGATGGAAAGCCATATGTGATCTACTATGCAAGCAAGACATTGAACGAAGCTCAAAGGAACTACACAACCACAGAGAAAGAATTTTTAGCTGTAGTGTTTGCCTTAGACAAGTTCCGTGCTTATCTAGTAAGGTCTTTCATCATTGTTTTCACTGACCATTCAGCCTTGAAGTATTTATTGACAAAGCAAGATGCAAAAGCAAGGTTGATTATATGGATTTTCTTACTACAAGAGTTCAATCTCTAAATCAGAGATAAGAATGGAGTGGAGAATGTGGTAGCTAACCACCTTTCAAGGTTGGCTATAGCACACAATTTCCATGTCTTACCTATTAATGTTGACTTTCCAGAGGAATCAATTATGTTGCTAGAAAAAACTCCTTGGTATGCTCATATTGCTAACTATCTGGTTACTGGTAAAATCCCAAGTGAGTGGAAAGCACAAGATAGGAAGCACTTCTTTGCAAAGATTCATGCCTATTATTGGGAAGAACCTTTTCTTTTCAAGTATTATGCAGATCAAATAATAAGGAAGTGCGTGCTTGAAGAAGAGCAACAAGGAATCCTCAGCCATTGCCATGAGAGTGCATGTGGAGGCCACTTTGCCTCTCAGAAAATAGCCATGAAGGTGTTACAATCAGGTTTTAGTTGGCCATCACTCTTCAAAGATGCCAATGCCATGTGTAGGAGCTATGATAGATGCCAAAGGCTCGGGAAGCTAACATGAAGAAATCAAATGCTTATGAACCTCATTCTAATAGTTAATCTCTATGATGTTTGGGGCATTGACTTCATGGGACCTTTCCCAATGTCTTTTGGTAACTCTTATATTTTGGTGAGGGTAGACTATGTTTCTAAATGGGTTGAGGCAATCCCCAGTAAACACAATGATCACAAAGTGGTTCTCAAGTTTCTTAAAGAGAACATCTTCTCAAGGTTTGGGGTGCCCAAGGCCATAATCAGTGATGGGGGTACTCATTTTTGCAACAAGCCTTTTGAAACCCTTTTAGCCGAGTGTGGGGTGAAGCATAAGGTAGCTACACCTTATCACCCTCAAACTTTCGGGCAAGTTGAGCTAGCAAACAGGGAAATCAAGAATATATTGATGAAGGTGGTGAACACAAGCAGAAGATATTGGTCTATTAAGCTCCATGATTCACTATGGGCATATAGAACAGCTTACAAGACTATTCTTGGCATGTCTCCTTATTGCCTAGTCTATGGCAAAGCATGCCATCTCCCTGTGGAAGTTGAATATAAGGCTTGGTGGGCAATCAAGAAGGTAAACATGGACTTGATCAAAGCCGGGGGAAAGAGGTGCTTAGACCTTAATGAGATGGAGGAATTAAGAATGATGCCTACATCAATTCCGAAGTTGCAAAATAGAGGATGAAGAGGTGGCATGATTAGTTAATCTCCAACAAAGAATTTCGAAAATGACAAAGAGTCTTACTCTATGACTCTAGGCTCCATATCTTTCCTAGGAAGTTGAAGTCAAGGTGGATAGGCCTTTTCATGATTCACCAACTGTATCTCAATGGAGTGGTGGAACTACTGAATTCCAACAGCACAGACACCTTTAAAGTCAATGGCCATCGTCTCAAACCATTCATGGAGCCATTCAATCAAGATAAGGAGGAAGTCAACCTCCTTGAGCCATAGAAATCCTAATAAAAAAGGGGTTAGATGGACTTGGTATTGCCAAAGTCCATAATTTGTTTAATTTTGCTAATTTATGAGCTTTATTAATTGTTTTGATTTTAATCTTAGTCTTAATTTATGTTATTTTGATATAATTTAGACTTTTTGAATGATCAAATTTAGGAGGAATTGCAAAAGAGGTGAAGGAAAGTCTTAGGGAACCACAGGAGCTCAAAAGCAAGGAATTTCAGTGGCTTGCGAAAATTTCGCAGCCAAAAGAGCTCCCTTGCGAAAAGGGGCTTCCTCTGCGAAACCATTTCGCAGCCCAAGACCCCCTTCTGCGAAATCAAGGTCTTGCTGCGAAATGAGGCATCCTCTGCAAAATCATTTCGCAACCCAAGCCACCCCCTGCAAAATACTGCTCAGGCACACGTGTGCCATTTCGCAGCCCAAACCCTTATTTTACAGTTGCGAAATGGCTGTGAAATCCTCTAAAGCTTAATTTCATAGCCCAAACACCCTCTACAAAACCATTTCACAGCTGCGAAACACCCCCTTGGCACACGAGTGCCATTTCGCAGGCTCACTCTTCCATTTTGAAGCTACGAAATGGGCTGTGAAATGGCTTGCGAAAATGCCCATTGGCTACGAAATCGCCTTTAGGCTGGGAAATAAGCCCTCGCCTGCCAAAAACTCAACCGTCACTCAAATTCCAATTTAAACCTTTAAATTGCTATTTTCCATTTCGCACCGATCATTTGTCCTGCGAAAACCCTCATTTGGTGAGAAAATTGAGCCAAGCCAGAGCACCATTTCCAAAGGACCTACGTCTAAAGAAAAGCCCACGCGCACCTTTGGCCACCCATTCTCAAGCTTTTTCATGTCGACCGTGGCCAAAACACGAGGAGCCAAGACCCCATCTCCTTTAGCCCGAAATAGAGCACCGAGAGTGGTTCCTGTGCAAGACTCCATGACTAAGCCTTCACAATCTCTTACTGTCCTAACTTCAGTAGAAGGATCACCTCTGAGTCCTTCTTTAAGACGATATGAGACATAGGAGACCACTCACTACACCCGGGGCAAGCTCCTCTCGTCCCAAGAAGTCAGCTAGCCGCCCTCCTAAGAAGAAAGCAAGGATATCAGCTCCAGTTTAGCCATTGGAGCCTTCATCAGAGCCTTAACCACGTATTACAGAGTCTCAAATCCCTTTTGGGATGACTCCTAAGGTATCAGGTGGCCCATGGTCACTCAACCACCCATAAAGGGCAGCTTGGATTGTCAGGCTAGGCCATTCCACTCTGAGCTTTCTTTTGACAGAGAGACTTTTAGGCTTTAGCCAGAGCTCAGATATTCATTCCATTTACTCCAGAGGTACCATTTGGAGCACTTGATGACTCCCAAGGATTTCTTCTATCCCCATGTAGCATTAGACTTCTATCAGTCTATGACTACACATCGCGTCTGAGATCCTATTGTCATCCACTTCACCATTGACAGACACCATGGTATCTTGGGAGCTAGACACATAGTAGAGGCCCTATGCGTTCCTTATGAGCCAGCACGTCCAGAGAATTATAGAGTGTGGGCTCATCCTTCTCAGAGTGATATGGTTCATATACTGTCAAGGGTGACATCCACATGCCCATATCTGTTAAAGAAGGAGCTTTCTCCCAGCATGTTCTTTATCAATGCACTTCTGTGCCACAACATCTATCCACTTCAGCATATGGTGTAGAGGAGAGGAGCTTTGCTAGAGCCTTTGTTCCAGATATCAAAGGGATTTTTCTTTGGCCCTCATCATCTCATCATGGTCGCTCTTCTTTACTTTGAAAAGAAGGTTCATAGGAAGAAGCTGTTGAGAGCATATGCCATTCCACTTCTATTCCCGAGGTTGCTCTGTTAGATATTAGAGCACTTGGGATATCCATTTGATCCTCAGCTTGAGCGTAGATGCATTTGCCGAGAGATATTCACTCTCGACAAATGGACGAGTATGACAACTTATGATGCAGAGGCAGGAGCTTCAACTGGACCAGAGCATCTGGATAGACCACAGCCAGAGCATCCAGAGAAGCCGCAGCCAATTGAGATACCTATGGATATGAGAGCACCTGCCCCTACAGTGCCCTCTACAAGACCTATGCCTAAGGTTGCATCTTCTACTCCTCCTGCCACTTCAGGGACTCCGACAATCATACCAGCTGCATCTGAGCCTCATCCATCTGAGTATAGTATCGCCATATCCATTTCAGAGTTTAGAGGCCTATGTCATACTTTATAGACATTGACCGCTACTCAGAGCATCCCGACCCAGCAAATGGAGGCCATACGTGCCCATCAGGATCAGCTTATCACCACCCAGACCCAACATACTGCCATCCTTAGGCAGATACAACAGCATTTGGGTATTCTATCCCCCCTAAGCATGATATACCTATCCCATCAGAGCCTACAGATCCATCACAGGACCCTCCTCTAGCATAGCAGACTGTGTCCCTTGAGGAGACAACTACAACAGAGATAGAGGCCTCCATCCCGAGTATTCAAACTTCTACAGCTGAGCCATCATCTCTACATGATCCTCCCACCACCATCTGATCATTTACCTATTTCCTTTTCTATATTTCTTTACTTTAGTAGAACTCATAATCCCATGTTTTTGATGTTTTATATATTGGGATTGGATGTATTACTTGTTTTTGCTCCATAGTGTACTTTCTTAAAGTAATACATATCTATCATTTTTTTTTGGTATACTTGGCATAATCTTATTTTAATTCCTCTACTCATATCTTTTGTTGTTTTTGAAACATGTGGTTTCTCCAATTCTACTCAAACTTCATGTCACTCAGGAGGTACCACTTCCTCCCTGTAATTTCAATCGCTCTTGCCACATTGAGGGCAATGTTTAGCTTAGTTGGGGGAAGGAGAGTTGAGGAAGAAATTTTTTATTTTAAATGCTAAGTTATTTTGGTAATTTAGTTGTTAATGCTTAATTTTAGAATTTTTTTCTAGTTTTTATTCTACTCTCCATGGTTATTAAGGAAAAATTCTCAAAAATAAAATGAAAGAAATTGAATTTTTGTTTTTCACTTTACTTAAAGTTTGTATTATGCTTATTAAAGTTGATGAATTGTTGAAACTTCTATTGAATTCAACCTTATGTCTTCCACTTTAAGCTATTCACACACTGTGCACACTACGTTTCAATTATAAGATGAAAAACTATTTCCCACTTAACTTAGGAAAATTTTAGACTTGGTACCTTTGACCTCATTTAATAGTGTTGGGACACCTTATAAAAGGCCAATGAGCCTTTGAAAAAAAAAAAGAGAAAGAAAAATGTTTGCTTGCCTTGAAACCCGAGCAAGGTCTGAGGGGTATATGGTGAAAATCTTTAAAACCTGGTGCCCTAAGCCTTCATTGGTTGGGAGTCACCAACCTCAATGCTCGTTACAAGGGTGAATAGGTGGAGTTTAACATACTATAGGAGCTTGGGTATTAAAATTCATTCTCAAAAGTCCGGGGTAAAATCCGATGAGTTAGTGGTTGAAAGATCCTTAAAGCTTGATGCCCTAAACCTTAATTGGTCAGGAGTCATCGATAGACCCCCGTTACATGGACAATTTAGAAAAGGATACCTTTAAGCTTTGTACTCCTACAATGAAAAAAATTGTGAAACAAAAGGTGCGTTCTTAGCCTATTAAATTTTATCAGTTTACTAAGTGTTGAAAAAGAACTAGGTTGGGGGGAGAGATTAGTTCAGCATACTATATTCAAAAACTAATAAGTAACATATAGATTTTTGTGGAAGAATAAGGTTTGGCCCTTTGGAAGTGGAAATCATTTTAAAGCTTCAATTTGCATAATGCCTTCTCTTTATGAATTGTGATTAGGCAAGGTATTTGACAACTCTTGTTGAAATTTGAGTTTTATATCTTTAATGTTCCATGTGCGTGTTTGATCATCATGCCACTTAAAATTTTTTTAAGTGATCAGCATGATTTTGTAAATTATATTACTGTTTATTTTTCTTTTTCTCTCCTTCATTACTAAGAGACTAGCAATATGTCGGTTGGGGGGAGTGATTACTACTCAAAAAGTGTTATTTTGTAGCTTGTAATTAACTCTTTTAAACACTTTTGAGTAGTAGTTATTACCTTTTAACTCAATTGGCATGTTACGGACCCTTGCAAGTGTTTCTAATCAAATTGTGTTAAGTTTTGGTGTTTTTGATAGCATTTTGATCACCAAAGCAATCCAAGATTGAGAAAAGTTCTATTGAATCCATGGAAAATCAAATGGAAGCTTGTTTACATGAAGAACCCAACCTTTGGATCTTTATAGTCCTTTCCCAAAAGCAAATCATGAATGCAAGGAGGGAAAACAAAGAGAGAAATCTAACATGAAGAATTCAAGAGGACAACAACTCTTGGACAAATTTCAAGCACTTCTTGGAGTACATTTCATGCATACTATATGTCATTTTAGAAGCTTAGGAAGTCAGGAGTCCAATGCTTCAAATGGTGCAAGAATCGGAGCTAAACTGAAGAAGTTATAGCCATTGGAAGCCAATCACACCAAGCTGAAAGCCAATTTCGCAGCTGCAAAATCACAAGGTGCTAGCTGCGAAATGGAGACTTTCAGCTTGTGAAATTTCCCGGCCCATCTTGCATGCCTACGAAATCCACCTGAGTGCTTCCAGATATTTACGACCGACTCTTTTAGATTTTTTTCTTCAGATATTTGTTGTTTAAATCCCTATATTCTCCTTGTAATCCACAAATCATGGGATTCCTTAGTTAGTAAGTAAGAACAAAGGGTGAATAACCTCATACATATAGTTTGTAATTTTCTTTACACAGGTATCTCGGGAGCTTGTTCTCAGAGACCACTTTTTGTATAGTTTTGAAGGAAGTAATACATAGAGCTTTGCTTTGCCTTACCTACTCACTTTGATTATATTTTTCTTACTAGCCAAACAAGCTCTAAGGATGTTTCCTCAGAGAATGAGTGGCTAGTCTTTTTCTCTCATGGAGCTATGGAAGCTGGGTAAGGTCCTGAATGCAAGAATTGGAAGTTTTGTTGTTTCAGCTTTTAATGAAGAGAAAGTGTGACCTGTTAATGGTTTCTATGTTTTTAGTTAACTTAAAACGCCTTTAAATCACATGAGCCAACACTTGGTAAGACAAGTGATCTCCATCCATTGAGATGCACTAGTTGATCTCTTGTGAGCCTTTGGGAGGTGGTTTGAAGGTAGAATTTTTTAGAATGGCCAACACTTGGTAAGCTTTTGGACTCTAAGGAGACATCCATTAGTTATCTCTTGCAAGCTTATGAAGGGAAATCCAAGGTTAAGGATCACCTTGAATGGTAAATGCTATGTGAGAGGCACGAGCCATTCTAAGATGAATTAGTGAGAGGAATTTAGTGTTTGAATCCATAAAAGGGAAGCATTTGTACCACACCGGTTAGAGAAATAACTATATGTTAAATCTCTAATGCGATGAAAAAATTCAAGTGATTGGAACTCTATTTTTGTATTAGGAACCTGACCCTAGTGATAAAAAAACTCCAAGAAACACTTTTCTTTATTTGTAATTTCAGTTACTATTATTTTTGGTTAGCTTAAAACCAATCCTTTTTCAACCAAAGATTATGTTTTCTTTTAAAGCTAACCTTGAAATGAAAAAGCACTAATTCAACTTTGAATTAATATCAATTGTGAGTTGAAAACCCTTCCTAGTGAACTATCCTAGAGCCACTATGCTATGCTAGCTGAGGCTATCCTAGTACATGGTGATATAGGCTATAAATTTTGTTGATTACTCTCATCTGAGGACCGAAATCAAGGTACACCAGCTGGGCACGGAATCAGTAGATGATCTAGTTGCTCATCTGGGCCTTGTTAATTTGTTCCTTGATTTAGACTTTTTGCCTTAGAAAGGTACACAAGGATTAGATTATCAATACATCACAGTATAAGGGCTATTAATTAAATCAAGCATCCCTAAACAATATAATTAAATCAATTATCTCATATACAAACAATATGAAAACAAAAATAATAACTATACCATAGTAATGGATTCTCAATTATCAGGAATTCAAACAAGCAACATGATCACAATTATCATAATTGGGCATACTCACACCAATACAACTAAGAATGTCATTAACACAACAAAGACACAAACCTAATATTCAAAATTTAACCTTTCACCTTAATATCAATATATCATACACAATAAAAGAGTTCAACAATAATAATGACTCCATTGCACCTATTGGGCTCCCCCTTCTATTGTCCACCTTAGGCATCTAATCCTTTATGCTTTGATACCAAGTTGTCACACTTTGGGTTTTAGACTTAACAATTGATACTCAAATACAATATAAGTGCTTTAAAAAAATTTAGGGATACAAAAATTTAAATGTTGAGTTTCTTCTTCATTTTGCACAAAAAGAGAATATGGAAACCTGTTATAAAGAGGTATACATCCTGTATTAAACTTTATAACTACTACTTAACAAAATATGATTTGTTTTACAAAAAGAACTTATACTACATTACATTACATATACCAAAATCCCATGGTTCACTACCAATAGTCCATACTACAAGTGTACATGAAAAATATACATTACATCATTCCTTAAAAAAGATTTAGTCTTTGTATGATACAAAGGCAAAGCCTCAAAACACTTTCAATGTGAGCAAACAACATCCAATCAATAGAAAAGTAATGCTCAAGCATTATTTCTAGCATAGTTCTTCTGACCTACATCTAAAAGTGGAAGTGATAGGGCGAGTTCACAACTCAGTAGGAAAGTTTATAACCATCCTAAGCATACCCTTGAAAACCTTGAACTAAACATATAATAACATGCATGATAAACATTTTATAACCATTAACAAATATGCAATAATGTCAAAAATGTATGCATGTGTTTGCTAGTTTCATCTCAGTTTTTCCTCATCTATTCTTTCACAACTGATTAATTAGTAACCCCCACCAATGTACACATCAGATATCAATGCTCCACAAGATACTCGATCAATATAATAATGACTATTATGGGACATCACCCAAGGGTAAGTCATACCCCGTGTCTTCTGGGACTCATACCCAAGGATAGGACCAACCCTATGTCTTTAGGGACTAAACCCTAGGGATAGGACCAACCCTATACACCCACATTGGAGTGTCTTCCTCGAGGGCTTGAAGGACATTCACCCAAGGACCCACGGTCCCACATAAACAATATATCAAAGGATAGTGCCTATAGCTTCACATAAACACTTCCCGCATATCAATTAATTCTCTGAATATCATTTCTCATTATTCCATATCCTTCTTGCAATACAACCACACCATGAACCATTTCCACAATATCGAACCATGAATCTTCATGCCAATATACGTTCCAATATCATTGTATTATTTCAATACAATAAACCAAGATGCAATGACACATTAAAATATTTCATGAAACCATAGAAATGACAATTTCAATAAATCGTTCAAGGAAAGAAACCAAGATACACCATGGAATGACATAAAATTCCCTACCTTACACCGACTTCCCTTTTGTGATTCTTCTATGTAGGCGATCTTTATCTATTACAAGGAACTGGAATGAAACAACGTAATTTAGGTTTCCTAACCATGAAAATTTATACAATTAAAAATTATGATAATTTCCTTTCTTACTATTTTTTTAACAACTTACTGTTGCTAATTTTTAATTCTCATATTCTCTAATCTACATGCCCATAGGTTTTCATATCAAATTTGAATTAAACAATCTTTACAATGCATATTGATATTCCCAATTAATTACAAAACACTAATTGTTTTTATTTTCCTAAAGCCTAATCCATTAACAAGTCCCAAGTGTCCAAATAACCTAATTAATCACATGCTTTACTAATCTAATTTTCAATCAAACCAAACTAAACAAAGATGTATGTTGATCTTTCCATCAATAAAATACTTAAGTTAAATTACTTTTAAAACTTAATTAATTCTGATTATTAAAACATGTTTATAACTAATTACACTCAACTTTTGCACAAACTTTACCATTAATTTGTTTCAACATATCATTAGGAACCCAAATACACCAAAATTACTAAATTAATCAATTTTCTTACCTTAAATATTCACTTTCTCTTAGTAGATTCTCTCTATAAGCCAGGCTGCTGCAGAGACAAAGCTCCAAAATGAGGCTACTAGCCTTTATAAAGGGTCCCCAAGCAGCCAAACAAATGGTGGCAGGCCATAAGGTTGCCACCAATCTCAACCTTCCAAAATTACGCTTTAGTCCTTGTTGTTTAGTCCTTTAAGGTATCTAATATTAAACCTATAGCTGCCTATTAGTTCTTTAGGTTTTCATAACTCTAATCAGTCCCTATGAACCTAATAAGCATGCTTAAGTCATTAACTAATCCCACTTAACCTTAATCAAGGTTTTGATTCCTAATTAAACAAGTTTAACACTAAACTAGTTTTAACATCTAATTATGCACATTTAAAGTTAAGTACTAAGTTAATTAGTATTACCTATTTAATTCATTAGTACTAGGTATTACAAGCCTTGTGTTGTTCTGAGCATTTATTACCCTAAACTCATGACCCAAATTTGTTCACGTCATCCATAGCCATGAGTTGTTCATAGTATCTAATGCCTTGAGGACGCGGCCCCGAGTGGTTTATATCATTTGTAGCCCTAAGTTGTTCATAGCATCTAGATCCATGAGCTCACGTTCGAGAGTCGTTCATGTCATTCACACCCCAAAGTTGTTCATAGTGTCTGAAGCATTCGGCACACGACTTAGAGTCGATTCTATCATCCACAACCCTGATTTGTTCATAGCATCTAGAGTCTTAAGTTCATGACTTGAATTCATTCATGTCATGCACAACCTTGAGTTGCTCAAAGCATTAAAAGCCTTGAGCTCACAACCAAGAGTCTTTCATGTCATCCACAACCCCAAGTTGTTCATAGCATCTAGAGCCCCAAACTCATAACCAAGAGTTGTTCATGTCATCCTTAGCCCTAAGCCATTCATAGCATCTAGAGCCTTGAACCCATGGGCCTTCAAGTCATTCAGATCATCCACTGCTATGAGCCGCTCATAGCATCTAGTGCCCTAACCTCAAGACCTGGAATCATTTCATCCTCAACCTTAAGATATTCTCAGCAATTACAACCCTTAGCTCATGACAATGTGTCATTCATATGATCCAAAATCCTAAGCTATTCATAACATCTAGAGCCCTGAGCTCACGACCCCAAGTCATTCATATCATCTACAACCTGAGTTATTCATATGATGTATTTCCCTAAGCTCATGACCTGGAGTCGTTCATGTCATTAGTAGTCCTAAGCTATTTAGAGCATCTAGTGCACTCAAATCATGACCCGGAATCATTCCTATCATTAATAACCCTGAGCTATTCATAGCATCTAAAACCTTGATCTCATGATCTAGAGTCATTAAAGTCGTCCACTGCCTTAAGCTGTTCGTAGCATCTAGTTCCTTGAGCTCATGACCTAGAGTTGTCCACATCATCCATAACCCTAAGCTATTCATAACATCTAGAGCCTTGAGCCCAGATGACCTCGAGTAATTCATATCATCCACAACCCTGAGTTGCTCATTACATCTATAGCCTTAAGCTTAAAGTCATTCGTATCATCCATAACCCTAAAGCTGTATAAAGCAACTAGAGGATTGAGCTCATGACATCAAGTCATTCATATCATCCATTGCCTTGAGTTGTTCATAGCATCTAGAGCCCTAACCTATTTATTACATCAAGAACCCTGAGTTGTTCATAGCATCTAGTGCCTAAAGCACACACCTTGAAGTCATTCATGTCATCCACAATCTTGATATGGTCATAACTTCTAGAGCCTTGTGTTGTTAATAGAATTTACTACCCTAAGCTCAAGAACCAAAGTCGTTCAAGTCATCCACAACCCTAAGCTATTCATAACATCTAGAGCCTTGAGCACAAGACCCTTAGTGGTTATCCACAACCCTAAGTTGTTCATCATATTTAAAGCCCTAAGATCACATCCGAGAGTCATTCATGTTGTCTACATCCCAAAGCTGTTCATAGTATCCAAAGCATTCGATTCATGACTTAGAGTCAATCCTATCATCCATAATGTTGAGTTATTCATAGCCTCTGAGCCTTGAGCTCACTGATTCATGCCTAATTGGTGTCTCAGCTGATTCGTGTACAGCTGGTGCTCCTTGATTGAGGGAGTAATCAACAAAATTTATAACCTACTACACCATATACTAGGGTAGCAAAGACAAAGCTACTATAGCATAGTGGCTCTAGGATCGTTCACTGGGATGGGTTTTCACTTCACAAATGATATTAATTCAAAGCTGAATTGGTGTCTTTTCATTTCAAGGTTAGCTTTAAAAGAAAACATAAAGATGTTTGAAAAAGGATTAGTTTTAAGCTAACCAAAAATAGTAACTGATTTTACTTACAAAGAAAAGTGTTTCTTGGAGTTTAGATCACTGGGCTCAGATTCCTTGT
Organism: Vitis riparia; assembly: GCF_004353265.1. NCBI lineage: Eukaryota > Viridiplantae > Streptophyta > Magnoliopsida > Vitales > Vitaceae > Vitis > Vitis riparia. The sequence continues at coordinate 17,247,530 of NC_048448.1, forward strand.
ATAAAAAGGAGAGTTCCGGTCACTTGTTTCTTTTCCTCGCATTAGAGAATTAACATATAGTTCCTTCTCCAACCGGTGTTATACAGATGCTTCCCATTAATGGGTTCAAACACTAAATCCCTCTCACTGATGCAACTTGCAATGACTCGTGCCTCTCACCTAGCACTTGCCATTCAAGGTGATCTTTAACCTTGGATTTCCCTTCAAAAGCTCGCAAGAGATAACTAATGGATGTATCCTTGGAGTCCAAAAGCTTACCAAGTGTTGGCTATTCTAGAAAATCCTACCTTCAAGTCACCTCCCAGAGGCTCGCAAGAGGTAAACTAGTGCATCTCCATGGACGGAGATCATTTGCCTTACCAAGTGTTGGCCCAGGTGATTTAAAGGCGTTTTAAGTTAGCTAAAAAGATAAAAACCATTAACGGGTCACACTTTCTCTTCATTAAACACTAAAACAACAAAACTTCCAATTTATGCATGTGGAAACTTACCCGACTTTCTACACTCCAAGAGACAAAGAGCCTAGCCTCTCATCCTCTAAGGAAAAATCCTCAGAGTTTGATTCACTAGAAAGAAAACTAACGAGAAAACAAAAATATATAGAAGAAACAGAGCAAGTGCTCTGTTCGTTGCTTACATATATGATATATATCTATGATGGATCTCCTGGAACAACCTTCTCCGAGAGTCTCCCTGAGAGTTTATATAGGAAGGTAATTTACCCTTCCTTGGATACTTCCTAGCTAAGGAATTACATGAGTGGCTGAATACAAGGAGAAAATGGAAATTTAGACACAAAAATATCAGAAGAAAAGATCTAAAAGAGTCGGTGCACAACTATCGGGAAGCTTCAGGACCGTTGCACTGTGCAAAATGAGGTCTGCGAGATTTTGCAGATGTACAAAAAGGGCTGCGAAATTACTTCGCAGCAAACGGTTAATTTCGCACCGCTGCGAAGTGGTCTTCCAGCTTGCGGCTATCAGCTTCCAACTTGACGTGAAACTTCAGGGGGAATTCACAGCACTGTACAAAAAGGCTGCGAAATATCTCCCAACAAAAGCGTGATTTCGCAGCACTTTGCAAAATCTTCCTTTAGCTTGGAGTGATCAGCTTCCAATGGCTGTAACTTCCTCATTTCGACTCCAAATTGTACACGGTTTGAAGCATTGGATTCTTGATTTCCTGAGCTTTGAAATGGTATATAGAATGTAGAAAATGGACTTCGGGAAGTGCTCCAAAAGTGCAAAAGAAGACTGTAACTACTGTCCTCAGTTTTCTTCTTTGCTTTTCTCATCTTTGCTTCTCTCCTTGCATTCCGGATTTGCTTATGGCAAAGGACTTCAAAGCTTTGGTTCTTCATGTTTCTGAGCTCTTCATTGCTTTGCCATGGATTCCAAATAACTCTCCTCAATCTCATATTGCTTTGGTGATCAAAAAGCTATCAAAACACCAAAACTTAACACAATTTGATTAGAATTGATTGCAAGGGTCTTTAACATGTTAATTGGGTTAAAAGGGAATAACTACTACTCAAAAGTGTTTAAAAGAGTTAATTACAAGCTACAAAATATCACTTTTTGAGTAGTAATCACTCACAACCTATATTCGTTCGTGTCATCCACAACTCTAAGTTACTCAAAGCATTAAGAGCCTTGAGCATACAACCAGGAGTCGTTCATGTCATCCATAGCCCTGAGCTATTCATAGCATCTAAAGTCCTGAACTCACGACTGGGAGTCATTTATGTCATCTGCAGCACTAAGCTATTCATAGCATCTAGAGCCTTGAGCCCATAGGACCTAAAGTCCTTCATATCATCCATGGCCTTGAGCTAATCATGACATCTAGCATCCTGACCTCAGGACCTAGAATTCTTCATGTCATCCATAACCCTAAGATATTCACAGCAACTAGAGCCCTAAGCTCATGGCCATGAGTCATTTATATTATCCATAACCCTAAGCTGATCATAGCCTCTAAATCCTTGAACTCATGACCTCAAGTCGTTCATATCATTTAAAACTTTAGCTATTCATATGATTTATTGCCCTGAGCTCATGACCTGAAGTCGTTCATGTCATCATCATCACTGAGTTGTTAAGAGCATCTAGAGTGCTTAGCCCACAATCTACAGTTATTCCTATCATCCACAACCGTATTCTATTCCTAGTATCTATAGCCTTGAGATCATGATCTAGAGTCATTAAAATCATCTACCGTCCTAAGTTGTCCATAACATCTAAAGCCTTAAGTTCATGACCTAAAGTCATTCATGTCATCCACAGCCCTGAGCTATTCATAGCATTAAGAGCCTTGAGCCCACGAGACCTCAAGTTAATCATATCATCCATAACATTGTGTTACTCCTTGCATCTAGACCCTTGAGCTCACAACACAGAGTCATTAATGTCATCCACAAACCAGAGTTATTAAGAATAATTATAGGAGTGAGCTCATGGCATCAAGTCATTCATATCATCCATAACCTTGAGCTATTTGTAGCATCTAGAGCCCTAAGCTCATGACCTAGAGTTGTTCCAGTCATCCATTACCTTAAGTTGCACATAGCATTTAAAGCCTAAAGCTCACGACCCTGAGTCATTTGTATCATCCACAACCCTGAGTTATTCATAGCATTTATTTAACTCAACTCACGACCCAAATTCATTCTTTTGATTGACAAACCTAAGTTGTTCATTGCATCAAGAGCCTCGAGTCATGACTAGAAGTCCTTCATGTTATCCACAACCTTGAGTTGTTCATTGCATCAAGAGCCCTAAGCTTACAACCTAAAGCCATTCATGTCATCCATAGCCTAGACCTATTCATAGCATCCAAAGCCTTGTGACCATGACCTAAAGTCATTCATGTCATCCACAACCTTGAGTTGTTCATTACATCTAGAGCCTTGAGCTCACAACCTAAAGTCTTCCATGTTATCCACAACTTTGAGTTGTTCATTATATCAATAGCCTTGAGCTCACTGTGGGAAGTCATTCATGTCATCCATATCCCTAATATGTTCATTGCATCTAATGCCTTATGCTCACAACTCGGAGTCATTCATGTCACCCACAACCTTGAGTTGTTCATTACATTTAGGGCCCTGAGCTCACAACCTGAAATCATTCATGTGATCCACAACCTTGAGCTAGACATAGCATCTAGAGCCCTAAGATTACAACTTAGATTCATTCGTGTCATCTATAGCCCTGATTTGTTCATGGTAACTAAAGCCCTATGTTCATTACCCGGAGTCGTTCATGTCATCCACAACCCCAAACTGTTCATATCATTTAAAGCTCTCAACTCACGACTTGGGGTCGTTCCTATCATCCATAGCCCTGAGATGTTCATAGCATCTAGAGCCTTGATCCCATGATACTTAAATTTTTTCATATCATCTATAGCCTTGAGCTACTCATAGCATGTAAAGCCTTGATTTCTGGACTTGGAGTCATTTATGTCATCTACAACCTTAAGATGTTCACAGCAACTAGAACCTTTTACTCCTAACCTCGAGTCATTCATTTCATCTATCACACTGAGTTATTCATAGCATCTAGAGCTATCAGCTCATGACTTGGAGTCATTTATGTCATCCACAACCCCTAGTTGTTCATGGCATCTAAAGCCCTAAGCTCATAACCTAAAGTCGCTCGTGCCAACCACAACCTTGAGTTGTTCATAGCATTAAGAGCCTTGAGCACACGATTAAGGTCGTTCATATCATCCACAACCCTGAGCTATTTATGGCATTTAGAATCACGACATCACAACCTAGAGTCACTCATGTTGTCCACAGCCCTGAGCTATTCACTGCATCTAGATCCTTGTTCCCATGGAACCTTGAGTTATTCCTATCATCCACAACCTTATATTATTCATAGCATCTAGAGCCTTGAGCTCATGACCTAGAATCGTTCATGTCATCCTTAGCCTTAAGCTATTCATAGCATTTAGAGCCCTCAGCTCACAATCGGAAGTTGTTCATGTCGTCCACAACACTGATTTGTTCATAATATCTAAAGTCTTCCGCTCATGACTCAAAATCCTTTATGTTATCCACAACATTGAGTTGTTCATTACATCAAGAGCCTTGAGCTTACTAGCTGGAGTCGTTCATGTCATCAACAACTTGGATATGTTTATAGTATCTAGAGTCTTGTGCTCACGAACTGAAGTCATTCATGTCATTCTTAGCCTTGAGTTGTTCATAGCATCTAGAGCCTTAAGCTCACAGCCTAGAGTCATTCATGTCATCCATAGCCTTGAGTTGTTCATAGCATTTAAAGCCTTGAACTCAGCACTCAGATTCCTTCATGTTATCCACAACCCTAAGCTATTTATTGTGTTAAGAGCCTTGAGTTCACGACCTAGAGTTGTTTATGTCAACCACAACCTTGAGCAATTGATTGCATTTAAAGCCCTAAGCTCAAGACCCGGAGTCATTCATGTAATCCACAACCTTGAGCTATTCATAGCATCTAGAGCCCTAAGCTTACAACCTAGAGTCATTCATATCATCCATAGCCTTGATCTGTTCATAGCAACTAGAGACCTATGCTTATGACCCGAAGTCGTTCATGTCATCCCTAGCCTTGACCTACTCATAGCATCTAGATACTTGAGCCCACAGGACCTCCATTCATTCATATCATCCATAGCTTTGAGCTGCTCATAACATCTAGAACCTTGGCCGTAAGGCTTAGAGTCATTCATATCATCCATAACCCTAAGATTTTCATAGCAACTAAAGGCCTGTGCTCATGACCTCAAGTTGTTCATATCATCACAACCCTGAGCCTACTCATAGCTTCTAGAGTCCTTAGCTCAAGACCCAAAATTGTTCATGTGATCCATAATGTTGAGTTATTCAAAGCATTAGGAGCTTGGAGCTATTTATATCTCCCCCAACCTTGAGCGATTCATAACATCTAGAGTCTTAAGCCTATAGGAGCTCAAGTCATTCCTATCATCCACAACTCTCCGCTGTTCATAGAATCTAGAGCCTTGAGCCCACAACTCGGAGTCGATCATACTGTCCACAACCTTGATATGTTCATAGCATCTAGAGACTAGAGCTCATGACCATGAGTTGTTCATATCATCCATAACCCTAAGTTGTTCATAGTATTTATTACTGTAAGCTCACAACTTAGAGTAATTCAAGTCATACACAACCCTATGTTGTCTATAGCATCGAGAGCCCTGAGCATATGAGCTCAAGTCATTCATACCATCCATAAGTATTAGCAGTTTATGGAATCTAGAGCCCTGAGATCACAATCCAGAGTTGTTCATGTCATCTACAACCTTGAGTTGTTCATAGTGTTAAAGCCCTGAGCTTAAGACCTGGAGTCATTCATGTCATCTGCAACCATGAGCTATTCATAGAATCTAGAGCCTTGAGCTCACAACTCGGATTCATTTATGTTATCCTTGAGTTGTTTAAAGCATTAAGTGTCTTAAGCACATGACCTAGAGTCATTGATGTCATCCACTTCCCTGAGCTATTCATAGCATCTAAAGCCCTGAGCTCATGACCTAGAATCGTTTATCTTATCCACAACCCTAAGTTTTTAATAGGATCTAGAGCCTTGACCTCATGACCTAGAGTCCTTCATGTTATCTACAACCTTGAGCTATTCATTGCATCCAGAACTCGAAGGTCATGATTCGAAGTTGTTCATGTCATCCATAGCTCTGATCTTTTCAAAGCACTTAGAGCCCTATGCTCACTTCCTTGAGTCGTTCATGCCATCCACAGTCCTGAGTTGTTCATTGCATTGAGAACTTTAAGCTAACGACCTGGAGTTGTCCTTCTTATCCATAACATTGACCTATTCATAGAATCTAGAGCCCTAAGCTTACAACTCAAAGTACTTCATGTCATCCACAACCTTGATAAGTTCATAACAGCTAGAGCCCTATGATCATGACCCAGAGTTATTCATGTCATCCCCAGCCTTTAGCTATTCATAGAGTCTAAGGACTTGAGCCCATGAGACCTCGATTCATTCATATCATCCACATCCTTAAGCTACTCACACAATTTGATAACTTCAGGATCTAAAGTCATTCATGTGATCCACAACCCTAAGATTTTCATAGCAACTAGAGGCTTGAGCTCATGACCTCAAGTAGTCCTTATCATTCACAACCCTAAGCTACTCATAGCTTTTATAGGCCTCAGCTCAAGGCTTAGATTCATTTATGTCATCCACAAACCTTAGTTGTTATACCATCTAGATCCTTGAGCTAATGACCCAAAGTCATTCATGTCAATCATAGCCCTGAGTTGTTCACAACATTAGGAGCCTTGAGCACATGATCTAGAGTCGTTCATGTGATCCACAACTTTACGTTGTTCATAGCATCAAGAGCCTTGAGTTCACGACCTAGAGTCATTTATGTTGTCTATAGCCTTGATCTCTTCATAGCATTTAGAGCCTAGATCTCACGACCATGAGTTGTTCCTATCATCTAAAGCCCTAAGCTATTCATAACATCTATTTGCTTGAGCCTATAAGAGCTCAAGTCATTCGTATCATCTACAACCTGAAGTGCTCATAGCATCTTGAGCCTTGACCTCAAAACTAAGAATCATTCAGTATTGCACAACCCAAAGATATTCATAGTAACTAAAACCTATAGCTCATGACCTTGAGTAGTTCATATTATCCATAACCCTGACCTATTCATAGCATTTAGACCCCACAATTTCTAGCCTGAAGTCATTTATTTCATCCACAACTCTTAGTTATTCACAGCATCTAGAGCTTTCAGCTTTTGACCTGGAGTCATTCATGTCATCAATAACCTTGAGTTGTTCATAACATTAAGAGCCTTGAGCACAAGACTTGGAGTCGTTCATGTCATCCACAACACTGAGCCTTTCATAGCATCAAGTATTGTGACCTTACGATCTAGAGTCATTCATGTCATCCACACCCTTGAGCTATTCATAGTATTTAGAACCTTGAACCCAAAGGTTCTCGAGTCATTCCTATCATCCATAGTCCTGGGTTATTCATAGCATCTAGAGCCTTGAGCTCACAACCTAGAGTTGTTCATTTTGTCCACAACCTTAAGCTATTCATAGAATTTTGAGCTCTTAGCTCATGACCAGTTCATATAGTCCACAACCCTGATCTATTCATAGAATCTAGAGCCCTATGTTAACGACGCAGAGTCATTTATATCATCCACAACCCTGAGCTGTTTATTTCACTAAGAGCCTTAACCTTATGACCTAAAGTTGTTCATTTCATCCATACCCTTGAATTGTTCATAGCATCTAGAACCTTGAGTTTACAACCTAGAGTCATTTATGTCATCCATTGCCTTGATCTATTCATAGCAACTAGAGCCCATTGCTCACGACTTGAAGTCGTTCAAGTCATTCACAACCATAAGTTGTTCATACCATCTAAAATGTTCAACTCTTAACCCGAAGTTGTTCTTATCATCTCTAGTCTTGAGTTATCCATAGCACCTAGACCTTTGTGTCCACGGGACCTCAAGTTCTTCATATCATCCATGGCCCTGAACTGCTCATAGCATCTAGAGCCCTGACCTTAGGACCTAGAGTAATTTATGTTATCCATAACCCTAAGATATTCACAACAACTAGAGCCTTAAGCTCATAACCCTGAGTCCTTTATATCATCCACAACCCTAAGCTATTCATAGATCCTAGAGGCCTCCACTCACAAGCTAGAGTCATTTATATCATCCATCACCCTGCATTGTTCATAGTATCTAGAGCCTTGAGCTCATGACCTAGAGTCATTCATGTCATCCATAGCCTTAAGTTATTCATAGCATTTAGAGCCCTTAGCTCATGACCTAGAGTCATTCATGTCATTCCTATCATCTATAGCCCTGAGATGTTCATAGCATTTAGAAGCTTAAGCTCATGACCTAGAGTCATTCATGTTATCCCTAGCCTTGAGCTATTCATAGCATCTAGAGCCTAGAGCTCACAACCCCGAGTCGTTCATATCAACCACAACACTGATCTCTTCACAGCATTTAGAGCCCTTAGGTCAAGACCCCTAGCCATTCATATCATCCATAGCTTTGAGTTGTTCATAGAATTTATTATCCTAAGCTCACTAGCCGAAGTCATTCATATCACCCACGACACGGAGTTGTTCATAGCATCAAGTACCCTAAGCACACGACCCCAAGTGGTTCATATCATCCACGACCCTATCTTGTTCATAGGATTTAGAGCCTTGAGCTCATGACCTAGATGTGTTCATGTTATTCACAACCCTAAGGTGTTCATAGCATCTAGAGCACTCAGCTCACATCCTGGAGTCCTTCCTACCATCCATAACCTTAAGTTATTCATAGCATCAAGAGCCTTAAGCTCCGAACCCCGAGTTGTTCATATTGTCCATAGCTCTCACCTGTTCATAACATCTAGAGCTCTGAGCTCACATTCCGAAGTTGTTCATGTTATCCATAGCCATGAGCTATTCATAGCATCTAGAGCCCTCAATTCATAACCCAAAGTCTTTCATGTCATCCACAACCCTGAGTTGTTCATAGCATCTAGAGCCTTGAGCTTACAACCTTGAGTTGTTCATATCATCCACAACCCTGAGTTGTTCATAGTTATTATAGCCTTGAGCTCATGACCCTTAGTCAATCATATCATCTACAACCTTGAGTTGTTCAAAGAATCTAGAGCCTTTAGCTCACAAGTTGGAATCATTCATGTCATCCAGAAACTTAAGCTCATGAATTAGACTCATTCATATCATCCACATCCTTAAGCTCATGACCTGGACTCTTTCATATCATCCACACACCTGAGCTCATGACCTAGAGTCATTTAAGTTATCCATAGATTTCAGCTATTCATAACATCTAAAGCTTAGAGCTCACAACCCTAAGTTGTTCATATCATTAATAGCCTTGAGCTATTCATAGAATTTATTACCCTAAGCTCACGACTTGGAGTTGTTCATGTCATTCACAACCCTGAGTTGTTCATAGCATCAAGTACCCTGAGCACACGACCCTAAGTGGTTCATATCATCCATAGCTTTGTGTTATTCATAGGATCTAGAGTCTTGAGCTCATGACCCAGATGCATTCATGTCATCCACAACCCTAAGATGTTCATAGCATCTAGAACACTTAGTACATGCCTCAAAGTCATTCGTACCATCTATAGCCGAGTTGTTCATATCATCCATAGCCACCATCTATTCATAGCATCTAAAGCCCTAAGCTTACAACTTCAATTCGTTCTTGTTATCCATAGCCATGAACTATTCATAGCATCTAAAGCCTTCAACTCATAATCTAGAGTCCTTCATGTCAACCATAGCTTTGAGCTATTCATAGCATCTAAAGCCTCACCTTATGATCCCAAGTCATTCATATAATCCACAACCTTAAGGTGGTGATAGAATCTAGAGACTTGAGCTCATGACCCTGATTCATTCATATCATCCACATCCTTAACCTATTCATAACATGTAGAGCCTTGAGCTCACAACCTGAAGTTGTTCAGGTCATCCATAGACCTATGCTCATGACCTAAACTCATTCATATCATTCGTAGCCCTGAGGTATTCATAGTGTTAGAAATATTAGGCTAATCCAACCTATGGTAATCACCCTAGAGGGGAGTGAATAGGGTGATGGTCTCTTTTTGCAAATTTAAACAAGTGAATGCAAGAGACAATTATATGCAAGTATATAATAAGCAATATATAGACAATTGCATATAAATTAAAGAGTAGGAAAGAGAGAATGCAAACACAAGAGTTTATAGTGGTTCAGCGCAACCCGACCTACATCCATTCTCCTCTAGCTTCAATCCCGAGCTTGAGGTTCCACTAATTTAAGGCTTCCAAACCAAGCCTTCAAGCAATACAATTGGATTATGGTTCCAATTCACCCTCTTGGACTTTTGGCTCCAAGCACCCTTTACACTTCTCAAGAGATATCCCACTCTTGAACAACCCCTCAAGTGATACCCCACACTTGAGAAACTTCCTCCCAAAGATTTACAAATAAAAGATCTCACAAAAATCCTAGCATAAGAACTTTAAGCTCAAATGATACAAGAAAACTAGGATTGAAAGGTGCACTAAGGATATGCAAGTTGTAGAACAATGGTGCACTTAAAAACACTCTTCCAAGGCTCAAATATAATCAATAAAGGTTTGGGAAGGTTAAGCTTTTTGAAACAATGAAGATTGGAGCCTTTCTATAAAAGAAAAAAGCCAAACTAGCCATTGGGGGTTCGACCGATCGAGCTAGGGTTGACCGGTTGCCTAGCCGTTAGCATTTAATGCTTGGCAGGTGACCATTGGGCTTTAACTGGACCTCAACTGGACCTCGACTAGACCTCAACCAGTTGAGGTTCAACCTTGACTGGTTGAATAACCGTTCTGGAAGAAAGAGAAAGTTTTTTGCACCCTCGATCGGTTGAGCTAGGGGTCTACCCGGACCTCGATCGGTTGAGCTTGTGGTCGACCGGTTCCTCATCTGGTTCAACCGGTTGAGCCATTTTTTGGCTCAACAACCAACTTTTTCAACTTAAAACCTTTTAAAACAAGTTTGAAAGACATTTAACACAAGGTTTTAGTTGAAAACATGAAATCATCCAATTCTTAAAATATTTAAAAATAAAATAACTCTTGCATGATTTTGGTGCATAAGTAAAGAATGTAATGCATGAAAATCCTAGTGCACCAACAACCTTACAAAGAGATCTTATGAAGCTTGGGTCTTGAAAACACTTCTCTTTGAGGTGATCTTCTTCTTCATGATTTCTCCTTGGCTTGATTTGTGTTTGTGATTGCCACTTTGGAAATCATCTTGCCTAATCACACTTGAAATATAATCATTAGTTCTAAACCTTGTTTTGTTATCATCAAATCAAGATTAACCAAACCTTGGTTTCACACATAGTATCTAGAGCCTTGAGTTTAAGATACATAACTGTTCATATCCTCCACACTTTTGAGCTACTCATAGCATCCAGAGCCCAAAGCTCAGTAGACCTCAAGTCGTTCATATCATCCACAACCCTAATATGCTCAAAGTATTGAGAGCCTTGAGCCAATGACCTAAACTCATTCATGTCATCCATAGACTTAAGCATTGCACAACAGTAGAACCCTCGGCTCATGACATCAAGTAGTCTATATCATCCACGGCCTTGAGCTTTTTATAGCATCTAGAGCCTTAAGTTCCTGGCCTTGAGTAGTTCATATCATCCAACACCCTCAATTGTTCATAGAATCTATAGCCTTGAGCTCACAACTAGAAGTCGTTCATGTTATCAACAACCATGAGTTGTTCATAGAATCTAAAGCCCTCAACTCATAACTTTGAGTCTTTCATGTCATCCACAACCCTGATCTATTCATAGCATATAGAGCATCAAGCTTACAACCCCGAGTCATTAATATCATCCACAACCCTGAGCTACTTATAGCATCTAGAGCCTTGGGCTCACGACCCTAATTTTTCATATCATCTACATCCTTGAGTTGTTCATAGCATGTAGAGGCCAAGGCTTAGCAGGCCTCAAATAGTTCTTATCATCCACGATCATGAGCTGATCAAAGTATCGAGAGGCTTATGCTAAGGATCTAGAGTAATTCATGTCATCCATAGGCCTAAGCTATTCATAACAAGTAGAGCCCTCAACTCATGACATCAATTCATCAATATCATCCACAACCCTATGCTACTCATAGCCTCTATAGCTCTAAGCTTATGACCTAGAGTGGTTTACGTCATCCATAGTCTTGAGGTTTTCATTGAATCTACAACCTTGATCTCATCACCTGTAGTCTTTCATGTCATCCACAACCTTGAGTTGTTCATAACATCTAGAGCCTTGAGCCCCCGACCCTGATTTCTTTGGCAACCCCTTGCGAAATTTTTGAATGATAGATTCCTTCTCTATTTCTCTTCCTTGCATACTTGATTGATTTGTCAAAGGCTTCGAAGCTCGCCATAACTTGGATTTTTCATGTACTTTAGCTTCAATCTTGCTTTGGCATAGACTATACCAAGTTCTCCCTCATTCTTGGCTTGTTTTAATGATAAAAAAGCTATCAAAAGCACCAAAACTTGCCAAAAACTGATTAGTAACACTTGTAAGGGTCTTTTATGTGCCAATTGACTTAAAAGTTAATAAATACTACTCAAAAGTGTTTAAAAGAGTTTATAATTAGCTATAAAAGAGCACTTTTTAAGTAGTAATCACTTGAGCTATTCATAGTATCTAGAGCCTTGAGCTCACAAACCTGAGTAGTTGATATCATCCACAACCTTTAGCTATTCATAGCATCTAGAGCATTAAGTTCACAACTAGAAGTTGTTCATGTCATCCACAACATTGAGTTGTTCATAGCATCTTGAGCCCTCAATACACAAACGAGAGTCAATCATGTCATCCATAACCATGAGCTATTCATAGGATTTAGAGCCCCAAGTTCACGACCCGAGGTCATTCATGTCATTCATAGGCTTGTGTTGTTCATAGCATCTAAAGCCCTAAGCTCACAACCCTGAGTTATTCATGTCATACACAATCTCGAGTTATTCTTAGCATCTAGAGCCTTGAGCTAATGGGACCTCGAGTGTTCATATCATCCACAGCCCTGAACTATTCATAACACCTAGAGCCCTAAGCTCATGATTACTAACCAAAAAGTGCTATTTTGCGCCTTTAATTTATTATGTTTTAAGCACTTTTGTGTAGTAGTTCTCCATTTTTATTCTAGTTGGCATGTTAAGGACCTAGCAATGACTTCTAATCATATTTGTGGCTAGTTTTAGTGTTTTGACAGCTTTTTGGATCATTAAGACAAGCCAAGTAAAGGAGAGAAGCAAAGAGGAAGAACAGAGGAAAGAAGCAGTTTTTTTAGCCGTGCACTGTCACTTTGGGAGGCTCTATTTTGTTCATCGTGCAAAATGACCTTTCAAGAATCCCATATTCGGAATCGGCTTGGAATTGCTGACAAATCAAGTACCTATAGTGGTATATTGCCATTCGTATAAGGAGCTCAAAATGGCAATTTTCGCACCAGCCCATGCAAGTGCGAAATTCGCACCACCAGCCCATGCAAGTGCGAATTTCGCACGACCAGCCCATGCAAATGCGAATTTCGCACTAGCTCATGCGACTTTGGTGCGAAATCTCCTCTGTTCTACCGACTCCACATGAGATCTTTTCTTTTGTATTTTTTGATGTAAATTCCTTTCTTATCCTTGTAATTAGCCAATCACATACTTTTCTTTGTAAAGACTATAAGAGTGATGGAAATCATCTCTCGAAACAACTAATGTATATTTTACACTTAGTGAAATTTTCCTCTCGGGAAAAATATATAGCTCTCTTTGCTTTCCTTTTCTCTCTACTATTTTCTTTTTCTTAGAAGCCAAACAACCTCTGAGGATGTTTTCCCAGAGGATAAGAGGCTAAACCTTTGGTTTCTTGGAGTGAAGGAAGCTAGGTGAAAAGTCCAGATGCAAAACTGGAAAACTCTCGTGCATTAAATACAGGTAGTTAGAGTTCATAAATGGCTTTTAAATCTAAAGTTTTGCTTTAAATCCCTTAGAATCACTTTGAATGGCCAATACATGGTAAGCTTTTAGGTCTTTGTGGATACTTATTGCTAGATCCACATCAGACCATTAGTTATCATGTACAAGCCGTTGGAAAGTGGCTCAAGGTGAAGACCCATAGTGTCTAAAGCCATTAATGGAACTTGACTACCATTTCTATTGACTTTTTATGGATGAAATCTTCATTGTTAAACCTATACCGGTTCGGGAAACAACCATCCTTTATGTTGTTGTCCCCAATACGAGGAGAAAAATCCGGAATTTCCCACTTTGCATTCTGAACTTGATCCTAGTAACCTTTAGCTCCGGGAGACTTTCTTTTTTCCATTTTTACCTAGTTATATATTAGTTTAGTTTCAAACACCACTTTCAAAACAAATTTTATTTTCTTTTAAACTTTAAGTTTTTGACAAAGGAAATCATTAGATTCAATTTCTAATCTTGAGTCTATCACTGGTAGAGTGAAAACCCATCCCAGAGTTTGACCCTAGAGCTGCTATACTATAGTAGCTTTGCTACGCTAGTATGAGGTCATAGGATTTATAAATATTTTTTTATTAAAATACCCAACTAGGCACAAATCAAAATGGCGTCGTTGCTGGGGATGGTGCCACGATACAGTGATACAACTTTTTAGAGGCTACTTGTGATTTCCATCACAAGTTTGGTGAATTCCTTTTTCACTAACTTCATTTCCTTTCTTTTAATTGTAGAATTCCTTTTGTTAAGTTTACTTTCATTTTCTTGCTAACCTTAACTTTCTTCTAGCTTTCGTTTGTTTTTGTTGGCTTTGTTTTGTTTTCAGGGAAGTTGTAACTTGTGCATGCCCTATTGGATTCGGGACCAAGAGGGAAGACTAGTAAGGATAGAGAATCCTCAAGACACAGAGTTGGATATCTGTGTAAACATCATGGACCCTCCACAAGAGGATCAGAATTCTCAACACGGTCAAGGGGGTAATCCAAATGCATATCTATCCATGAGGGATAGAATGCACCCACCAAGGATGAGTGCACCCTCATGCATCGTACCTCCTCTTGAGCAGCTGATTATAAGGCCCCATATTGTGCCCCTCCTACCAAATTTCCATGGAATCGAGAGTGAGAACCCATATGCCCACATCAAGGAGTTTAAGGAGGTGTGCAATACTTTTAGAGAGGGAGGAGCTTCAATAGACTTGATGAGACTCAAGTTATTCCCTTTTACTTTGAAGGACAAGGCAAAAATATGGCTTAACTCTTTAAGGCCAAGGAGCATAAGGAATTGGGTTGATCTTCAGGCCAAATTTTTGAAGAAAATTTTCCCCACCCATAGGACCAATGGGTTGAAGAGACAAATCTCAAACTTTTTTGCACAAGAAAATGAGAAGTTCTATGAATGTTGGGAAAGGTATATGGAGGCCATCAATGCTTGTCCTCATCATGGCTTTGATACATGGCTGTTGGTGAGCTATTTTTATGATGGGATGTCTTCCTCTATGAAGCAAATTCTTGAAACCATGTGTGGAGGAGATTTTATGAGTAAGAATCCGGAAGAAGCCATGGACTTTTTAAGTTATGTATCTGAGGTATCAAGAGGATGGGATGAGCCCAACTCAAGAGAAATGGGAAGGATGAAAGCTCCTGTAAATCCAAAGGGTGGAATGTACATGTTAAGTGAAGACATGGACATGAAAGCTAAGGTGGCAACAATGGCAAGGAGGTTAGAAGAACTTGAGTTGAAAAAAATGCATGAAGTCCAAGCCATTTTCGAGACACAAGCCTATGTCATGCCATGCACCATTTGCCAATCATGTGATCATGTGGTAGATGAGTGCCCAACCATCCCAGCTGTGAGAGAGATGTTAGGTGATCAAGCCAATGTTGTGGGGCAATTTAGGCCCAACAACAATGCACCTTATGGAAACACCTATAATTCAAGCTGGAGAAACCATCCAAATTTTTCTTGGAAACCAAGGCCACCTCCATACCAACCACAAGCCCAAACCCAAGCACCTCAACAAACCTCTTCAGTGGAGCAAGCCATTATGAACCTAAGTAAAGTCATGGGTGACTTTGTGGGTGAACAAAAGGCAATCAACTCCCAATTGCACCAAAAGATTGAAAACGTTGAGAGTTCTCAAATTAAGAGAATGGATGGGATGCAAAATGATCTATCTCAAAAGATAGATAATATTCAATACTCGATCTCTAGGCTTACCAACCTCGACACAGTGAATGAGAAAGGAAAGTTTCCCTCTCAACCAAGCTAAAATCCAAAGGGTGTTCATGAAGTTGAAACCCAAGATGGGGAGTCTTCAAAGTTGAGGGAGGTCAAAGTTGTGATCACCTTGAGGAGTGGGAAGGAGATTAATCAACCCTTGCCTAAGGTGAGGCAAGATGAAGAACTCATGTCAAGGAGAACCTTGGTTAAAGAGAGCAATAACCAAGAAGAGAAGAGTGGGAAGAAAAATGCATCTAAATCAAGCATTGAAGAAGAGCCTAGTGATTAAAGAGGATATGATGAAGAAACATATGCCTCCCCCTTTTCCTCAAGCTTTACATGGAAAGAAGGGAATCAAGAATTCATCATAAATTCTTGAAGTTTTGAGACAAGTGAAGGTGAATATACCCTTACTTGATATGATCAAGCAAGTCCCCACATATGCAAAATTTTTATAGGACTTGTGCACGGTCAAGAGAGGGTTACATGTGACAAAGAAGGCATTCCTCACTGAGCAAGTAAGTGCCATCATTCAGTGTAAGTCTCAAGTTAAGTACAAAGATCCGGGATGTCCCACCATTTCAGTCAACATTGGAGGGACACATGTGGAGAAGGCTTTACTAGACTTGGGGGCAAGTGTGAATCTGCTCCCATACTCTGTGTATAAGCAACTGGGACTTGGAGGATTGAAGCCCACAACCATCACTCTCTCCTTAGTTGATAGGTCAGTCAAAATCCCAAGGGGGGGGGGGGGGGGGGGGTGATAAAGGATGTTCTAATTCAAGTGGACAAATTCTACTATCCCGTGGATTTTGTGGTGCTTGATACTGATCCCACTGTTAAGGAAGCAAATTATGTGCCAATCATCCTTGGGAGACCTTTCCTAGCTACCTCCAATGCCATCATCAATTGTAGGAATGGGGTGATGCAACTCACATTTGGAAACATGACCTTGGAACTAAACATATTCCACCTATGCAAGAGGCATCTTCACCCCGAAAAGGAGGAAGGATTGGAGGAGGTGTGCTTGATCAACACTTTGGTTGAAGAGCATTGTGACAAGAATTTAGAAGAGAGCTTGAACGGAAGCCTTGGAGTGCTTGAAGAAGGGTTAACTGAACCCTCTGATGTGTTAGCCATCATGTCTCCTTGGAGGAGACGGGAAGAAATCTTACCACTGTTCAATGAGGAGGACTCACAAGGAGCAGCTACGGAGGACCCTCCAAAGCTAGTTTTGAAGCCATTTCCTGTTGATTTGAAGTATGCATATTTGGAGGAAGATGAGAAATGTCCAGTGGTAGTTTCTTCAACTCTCACAAGTGATCAAGAGGATAGTCTTTTGGGAGTCCTCAGAAAATGCAAAAAAGCCATTGGATGGAAAATTTCTGATCTGAAAGGGATTAGCCCTTTGGTATGCACCCACCATATCTACGTGGAGGAAGATGCAAAACCAGTGAGGCAGCCCCAGAGGAGGTTGAATCCTCACATGCAAGAGGTGGTAAGGGGTGAAGTTCTGAAGCTACTTCAAGCAGGGATCATATATCCCATTTCAGATAGCTTGTGGGTGAGCCCAACCCAAGTAGTCCCAAAGAAATCTGGAATTACTGTGATCCAGAATGAGAAAGGGGAGGAAGTCTCTACACGTCTTACCTCAGAATGGAGGGTGTGTATAGACTACAGGAGGTTGAATTCAGTGACTAGGAAGGACCATTTCCCATTGCCTTTCATGGACCAAGTCCTTGAGAGAGTCTCAGGGCATCCTTTCTATTATTTTTTGGATGGTTACTCGGGGTACTTCCAAATAGAGATTGATTTGGGAGATCAAGAAAAGACAACCTTCACTTACCAAAAAGTGTGTATAGACTATTTTTTTTCTTTTTCTCTCCTCCATTGCTAAGGGACTAGCAATGTGTCAGTTGGGGGGAGTGATTACTACCCAAAAAGTACTATTTTGCGCCTTTAATTCATTATGTTTTAAGCACTTTTGTGTAGTAGTTCTCCATTTTTATTCCAATTGGCATGTTAAGGACCTAGCAATGACTTCTAATCATATTTGTGGCTAGTTTTAGTGTTTTGACAGCTTTTTGAATCATTAAGACAAGCCAAGTAAAGGAGAGAAGCAAAGAGGAAGAACAGAGGAAAGAAGCAGTTTTTGTAGTCGTGCACTGTCACTTTGGGAGGCTCTATTTTGTTCATCATGCAAAATGACCTTTCAAGAATCCCATATTCGGAACCGGCTCGGAATTGCTGACAAATCAAGTACCTATAGTGCTGACAAATAGCAATTTTCGCACCAGCCCATGCAAGTGCGAAATTCTCACCAGCCCATGCAAGTGCGAAATTCTCACCATCAGTCCATGCAAGTGCGAATTTCGCACCAGCTCATGCGACTTTGGTGCGAAATCTCCTTTGTTTTGCCGACTCCACATGAGATCTTTTCTTTTGTATTTTTTGATGTAAATTCCTTTCTTATCCTTGTAATTAGCCAATCACAGGCTTTGCTTTGTAAAGACTATAAGAGGGATGGAAATCATCTCTCGAAACAACTAATGTATATTTTACACTTAGTGAAATTTTCCTCTTGGGAAAAATATATAGCTCTCTTTGCTTTCCTTTTCTCTCTACTATTTTTTTTTTCTTGGAAGCCAAACAACCTCTGAGGATGTTTTCCCAGAGGATGAGAGGCTAAACCTTTGGTTTCTTGGAGTGAAGGAAGCTAGGTGAAAAGTCTAGATGCAAAAGTGGAAAACTCTCGTGCATTAAATACAGGTAGTTAGAGTTCATAAATGGCTTTTAAATCTAAATTTTTGCTTTAAATCCCTTACAATCACTTTGAATGGCCAATACATGGTAAACTTTTAGGTTTCTGTGGATACTTATTGCTAGATCCACATCAGACCATTAGTTATCATGTACGAGCCATTGGAAAGTGGCTCAAGGTGAAGACCCATAGTGTCTAAAGCCATTAATGGAACTTGACTACCATTTCTATTGACTTTTTATGGATTAAATCTTCATTGTTAAACCTATACCGGTTCGGGAAACAACCATCCTTTATGTTGTTGTCCCCAATACGAGGAGAAAAATCCGGAATTTCCCACTTTGCATTCTGAACTTGATCCTAGTAACCTTTAGCTCTGGGAGACTTTCTTTCTTCCATTTTTACCTAGTTATATGTTAGCTTAGTTTCAAAACAAATTTTATTTTCTTTTAAACTTTAAGTTTTTGACAAAGGAAATCATCAGATTCAATTTCTAATCTTGAGTCTATCACTGGTAGAGTGAAAACCCATCCCAAAGTTTGAACCTAGAGCTGCTATACTATAGTAGCTTTGCTATGCTAGTATGAGGTCATAGGATTTATAAATATTTTTTGATTAAAATACCCAACTGGGCACGAATCAGCTCACAACCCATAATCATTCATATCATCCATAGTCTTGAGTTATTCATTACATGTAGAGCCCTGAGCCCACAGGACCTTGAGTCTTTCATATCATCCACAACCTTGAGCTACTAAAAGAGTTTAGATCCTTGAGTCACGATCCAAAGTCAACTATATCATCCACAGTTCTGAGTTATTCATAACATTTAGAGCCTTGAGCTGACAACGAGGATCGTTCATATCATCGATAGTCCTAAGTTGTTCATTACATTTAGAGTCATAAGCTCATGACCTAGAGTCACTCATGTCATCCACAACTGTCGATTGTTCGTTGCATCCATAGCCCTGTGCTCAAAACCCAATGTCGTCCATGTTATCCATAACCCTAAGATGTTCATAGCCTTTAGAGCATTCAACACACATCTTGAAGTTGTTCCTACCATCCATAACCCTAAGTTGTTCATAGAATCTAAAGCCTTGAGCTCCCGATCCTGAGTCTTTCATATCATCTAAAGCCCTGAGCTTATAACCTAAAGTCATTCATTTTATTCACAGCCATGAGCTATTCATAGCATCTAGAGCCCTCAGCTCATAAACTAGAGTCCTCAGCTCATAAACTAGAGTCCTTTATGTCATACATAGGTTTGACTTGTTCACAGCATCTAAAGCCTTGAACTTACAACCCCAAGTCGATCATAGAATCTACAGCCCTGAGGTATGGATAGCATCTAGAGCCTTAAGCTCACGACCCCAATTTGTTCATATCATCCATTTTCATAAGCTATTCATAGCACGTAAAACCCTGAGCTCACAACTTGAAGTTGTTTAGGTCATCTATAGCCTTGTGCTCATGAATTAGACTCGTTCATATCATCCATAGCCCTATAGTATTCATAGCATTTAGAGCCTTGATCTTAAGATATAAAATCATTTATATCCTCTAAACTACTGAGTTATTCATAGCATCTAGAGCCCAAAGTTCAGTGGACTCCGAGTCATTCATATCATCCACAACTGTAAGTTGCTCAAATTATCAAGAGCCCTGAGCTAGTGACGTGGAGTCATTCATGTCATTGTAGACCCTCAATTTTGTCCTCCTATCGCATGTCCTATTAGATACTTGTTCGATACTTTAGAGTAGTTCCTTGGTGGCCCATAGCTACTCATACTTTAGAGTAGTTCCTTGGTGCATCCTTGGGAAAATCTCCAAGTGAGCCACACATCATCGGCTTCCCATATCCACGCGCACGTAAGAAAAAAAATGGAAATAAGATATTCCATAAGGAGTGGGCTGCCTTATAAATAAAGGAGAGAATCCAAGCATATAGGAATTTAATTCTTTAGTTTAGTTTATCCCATTAGATAAAGTTCCTTTTTTTTATTATTATTCCAATTCAATTTAGTTTTAATTTATCTTTTATGTTTAGATGTGTTTGTAGTTTTCTTTAATTTAATTGTTTATATTATAAAAGTCCTTATTTTTAATTTTGATTTAGTTCAATTTTATTTTTATTTTTTTTGTTTAGATGTGTTTGTGATATTAATTTGTTAGTTAATTATTTCTCTTAGAAAAGTTTTTGTTTTTAATTTTGATTTAGTTCACTGTTAATCTACCTTTTATGTTTAGTCTTTGTTATTTTAATTCGTTAGTTTAATTGTTCCTATTAGAAAATTTTTTATTTTTAATTTCAATTTAGTTCAATTTTAATCTATCCCATATGTTTGTCATTTTAATTCGTTAGTTTAATTGTTCATATTAGAAAAGTTCTTATTTTTAATTTCAATTTTAATCTATCCCATATGTTTATGATTTTAATTCGTTAGTTTAATTATTCCTATTAGAAAAGTTCTTATTTTTAATTTCAATTTAGTTCGATTTTAATCTATCCTATATGTTTTTGTGATTTTAATTCACTAGTTTAATTATTCATATTAGAAAAGTTCTTATTTTTAATTCCAATTTAGTTCAATTTTAATCTATCCTATATGTTTAGATGTGTTTGAGATGTTAATTCATTAGTTTAAGTATTCCTAATAGATAAAGTTCATATTTTTAAAATCCCAAATTAGTTTAAATTTTAATTTAACTATTAGTTTAAATATGTTTGTGATTTTAATTCCTTAGTTTAAATAATTTGTGAGATAAAGTTTACTTTTTTAATTTTGGATTAACTTAGTTTTAATTTATGATTTAATTTGAATGTGTTAGTGATCCTAATTAGTTTGATTTTAATTCGTTTTTAGTTTAAATAATCACGCTAAATAAAGTTTGTGTTTTTAATCCCAATTACTTTAATTTTAATTCGTTTTTAACTTAAAGGCATTCCTGGATCTTAATTCTTTGGTTTAAATGATTGTATTAAATAAAGTTTGAGTTTTTAATATTCCAATAATTTTATTAAAGAATTTAATTTCAATTGTTTGATTAACCCTCTTAGACAAATTCCATATTTTTAATTTCGATCTTAGTTTAATTTTATTTTGTTAATTTATTTATTTGATTTAGATTAAATATGTTTGTGATTTCAATTTGATGGTTTAGCCAATCTTATTAGATGATGATGATGTTCTTAATTTAATCTAGTATTAATTATTTTTAGTATTGAATGTGTTTGTGTGTTTTTTATTCCATTAACTTTGAATTTAATCCGTTTATATCCAATTTTGCAGTTGATTAGAATTTTGTTTAATTAATTAAGTCAATCATGTGTAATTATTTTCATGTTTTAAGTATGGTAATTTTGGCTTTGATCTATTGACATTTAGTATGAGCTTTAGGAATTTTAGATAATCTATCCAATTAATTGCATGTCATTGTTTTCATACCTTCAAGATTGTTGAACTTTGGTCTTTGATTTATCATATTTTGTTAAAATGCTAATTTACCTTAATTGATTCCATATTATTATCTCCATATGCTAACTTTGTTGGCTTTAATCTTTGATTGGTTATTTTTATTTTATTTTAATTCATGTGTCTCTTGAAATCTAAAATGTTAGTCTTGGGTAATATTTTGTTAGTTTGTTTGATTAGGAAGTCATAAACTTGATGCCTAAGTGATTGTTAGTTAAATTCTTATTTTTTGATGGCCACTGGAAACTCATGAAGGTTGGTCTTATCCTCACCACTTTAATTGACATGATTTTCTAAATCTTTATTTTGTGATTTTCACTTTCTTTTATTTTGATTGGTATTTTGTTTTCTATGTTTTATTATTTTAAAAATTAACTCCTTTTATTCTAAAATCAAAACCTTTTTCTCCGAAGACCCCTTTAAGAAATTCTTTTTTTTTTTTAAATTCATTTAAAGTTCTTAGAATCAGAATCTCATTTTCTTAAAATAATATGCAACCATTTTTTTTATCGGTTTGCATCTTTCTTAGTTTTTAACGAAAATTTTGGTTTTAAATCAGACACGAATCCAAGCTTGTGGTCCCATATAAATGGGATAATTCTAGGTTAGATTTGTGTATATCAATTGGGGAATTGGTGAAACCCCTACATTAAAAAAAAAAAAAAAAAAAAAAAATCTTTTTTAAAAATTCTTTTTTTACTACCACATTTGCTAGTTATTGAAATTGTGTTTATCTTTTTTAAGAATTCTATACAAGACATGTGTGATGACCGGTAATTTAGTGTACTTCGGTCATTTTTTTGTTATATTAATTAGATGTGCATGTTATGATTTTTGCTCTATATTATTTATTATCTAACCTCTCCCTGTCCTACGGAAGCACGCTATGAGTTATATATGCTATCCAAGTACGTTCCCTAATACCCACTTTCTAAACCCTATGAATATGATTGTTGTTGCATACTATGCCCATGCTTGCTATCTTATTTGATTGCCTTGATATATATTTGATGTTTGTTTGATTATCTTTGATAAAATGCATGTTGGGTGATATATTATCTAAACTAACCATTGATGTTTTATGATAGCGCTTAAGAAGTGGTTAAGGTATGCACCCTAACTCTCCTTTATTGTGATTTGATCTTGTTTGGCATGTTGTTTTTTGTAATCACCTTAGTTTACCTAGGTATCCTCATTTAATCAATTAATTGCCACGTTCTCCTTGACTTAGTTAGTAGAGACCACTTTAGGGCTTAGAGAGGTGCTACCTCCTAGAAGTACCTTCCCAATAAGTAACCTGATCCCCAGACCTAGACTCAGGTTTTTCAAAGACACGCTTTTCCAAAAATTATGGAGTCATTTTTTTAGGGTTTTATTTATTTTTTAATTTTCCCTTTAAAGTAAAAATAAAATAAGTGGCGACTCTAATTTTTCTTTCCAAAAATTATTTTTTCACAAATAAAAAGCGAGTCTCACCAATCAAGTGGGGACGGACGTGAAAAATGCGGGTCCACAAATTGGCGACTCCACTGGGGATTTTGAGGATCAAGCTTGAACACTAGTTGAGGAAAATGTGGCGTTTAGTTGATCGATTAGAGGGTACCCCTTTTTTTAAGTAGGGTGATTCGATTTGCTTGCTTGTTTAGTTTGTTATCTTAACATGTTTGATTGCCTTGAATGATCACTTGATTGCTTTGTTCACTTCAGCATGATTCACTCTCACATATGCTAGATAGGACTTTGATTGTTTGATATTTATCTGCTTCACATGACTGCTTATTGCATGACAACTCTTTCTCTTGCATGTTCGTATGATTGCTTGTCTTCGTTCACTATCTCACTTTAGATCTTAGGTTTTTAGGATGCACCCACATCCTTCATTGTGCACTTTAGATTATCCTTGAGTGTTGAGAGATGGGAGAGCCTTTACCATTAAGAAAACCCCTGGGAACGCGAGGAAGTGCATGTGTGGAGGTGATGACCACCTTGCATGGAAGCACCTCGTCTCCTTGGAGGCATGCAGAGGGTTGCGTACCGTCGAAGGGTATGATTGCTTCTGCTAGGGATTCTTTAACCCACCTATTTTATCCTATAGAGCCACCTTAACCTTATAAGTTAACCTAGACCTAATTAAGATTTCATTCCTACACGTGGGTGCATCTGTGGACCTTCAGAGCTGCCTTGGTCACGATTGGGTTTGGTTATCCCTTCTGTAGTCTCCTTTTGGTGTGATCAGAGATGGGTATCAGATTGAGTATATTTGGGCTTTACTTCTACGCACTTGTCAGTTGATTCCTACAAAGTCACATTCATACCGCACCTTATCTAGTGTTTCCATATTTGTAGGACGGTTTACCTTGACCAATCTGGATTCACCTTTGTGGATTAGAGTTGGAGGTAGATTGACCAGAGTATCAGACCAGTTAGATCAGAGATCAGATCAGAGGGATATGGACTCATAGATAGTTACGGTTGACTAGTTTACCGCAACCATGGCTTCTATCCAGGAGGCTATAGCTAACCTTGGTCAAAGGATAGATGGACAACAGACCCAACAGGTCCCAAATCAGAAGAGTGCCAAATTCGATACCACAGTACTGCCACCTCCTCTGCCCAGTCAGTTAGTACCATAGGCTATACCTTTCACTCTGCATAGTCAGACCGAGGTTGCCCCGTTTCCTGTCACATTGCCTATCCTAACCTCAGAGGACCCACATACACGTATGGATAGACTTGAGTTGAGGTTGAGAAGGATGAGGGCTTTAGACGGAATTATTACTTAGAAGGATTTTGATGGAGCACCAGTGGCTAGTTTGCTGACTAAGTTCAGGATGCCCGAGATTGAGAGATACACAGGCATAGGCTGTCCTCGCATCCATTTGAGGCTTTATAGTACAGTTATGAGGCCCCACGACTGGATGAGGCCCAGATGGTTATGCTTTTCCCTATGTCCCTGAGTGGTGCGGCATAATGTTGGTTCGCTTCATTTGATGTATCACGCTGTAGGACTTGGGACGACTTGGCCTAGGAGTTTTTGAGACAGTTTGCATTTAACACTGTCATTGATGTTTCAAGGAGAGAGTTAGAGGCTTTGAGACATAGGCCAGAGGAGTCTGTCACTTAATTTATCTCCCACTAAAGGGAGAAGATTTCATAGATTATTGATCGTCCTTCAAAGAAGGATTAGATTAACATGACCTTGAGGAGCTTGCAGCCTAGATTTGCTAGACACTTGATGGGATTTCCCCATATGGATTTTGGATCTTTGGTACAAGCTTTGTATGGTATAAATGAGGGCATTGCTAGAGGATTGTGGCCCGAGTCTTTCCATACTAATTCTAAGGGAAAGAAGCCTTCAGGAGGATAGAGATCAGGAGATGTTTGTGCTATTAGTTCAGCAGGAATGAGACCTCCTGGACACTATCAAACAGTTGGGCAGACTTTTGGATTCTACTATCCACCATCACCCTATGTGCAGTATAGGCCACCTGCTCCCTCCAAACCCATGACTCCTACTTACCTACATCTAGTCTCACAGCCTGTTTTTGCCGCACATGTCACAGAAAGACCTCTTACCCCGTACACCCGACCTCGAGCTCCGCAGACCACCACTTATGTGCAAAGGCCATCACGTCAGTTCACTCAGTTGGGTATGCTTTTGAGTCGACCTTTTCAGAAGCTCATAGACTCCAACTTGAGTTGTAAGTGTTTCCATACGAAGCATTGCTATTGGGCTTGAATTGTCCAATGACATTTGCTTGATCTCCAAACATTTCTCTAGTTGCTGGAATTGTAGGGCACTCCTCTACCAAATGTTCATAAGATTGACAAATAGGACATGGCTTTACTTGCACTGGTGTTTTAGCAATAGCTTGCACTTCATGTATTTTTTTCAATTCTAGCTCCTCCAATCTTCTTGTCATAGCTGCAAATTTTGCTTTCATATCAACATCTTCATTCTAGGTGTACATCCCAGCCTTAACATTGAAAGCATTCGGTTGAGATTTCATTTTCCCCACTTCTCCCTTGTTTGGTTCATCCCATCCCCTTGAAACTTCAACCGCATAACTCAAGAAATCCATAGCTTCCTCCGGATTCTTACTCATGAAATCTCCTCCACACATTGTCTCGAGGAGTTGTTTCAGGAAGACATCCCATCATAGAAATAACTCACCAATAGCCATGTATCAAAACCATGGTGAGGACAAGCATTGATGGCTTCCATGTATCTTTCCCAACACTCATAGAATTTCTCATTCTCTTTAGCTGAGAAGTTTGAAATTTGCCTTTTCAAGCCATTTGTTCTGTGAGTAGGAAAGAACTTCTTGAGGAATTTAGCTTGTAAATCAGTCCAAGTACGAATACTCCTTGGCCTTAAACAATTAAGCCAAATCTTGGCCTTATCCTTTAAAGTAAAAGGAAATAGCTTAAGCCTCATCAAGTCGATTGAAGCTCCTCCCTCTTGGAATGTATTACAAACATCTTCAAATTCCTTGATATGTGCATAGGGATTCTCACTTTCCATCCCATGGAAAGTTGGTAGAAGTGGAACAATATGTGGTCTGATCACTAGCTGCTCTGTAGGGGGCACTATACATGATGGTGCACTCATACGAGGTGGATGCATGCGGTCCCTCATTGATCTGAATACATTGGGATTGTCCTAATGACCATGGTGACTATGTTGATCTTCAGGTGTAGTTTCCATGATATTTAAGCTCAATTCCAATTCCTTGTTATGAAGTATTTCACGTTTAACAAGCCTTCCTCCACTATCTCGTATCCAATTTAGTATCAACTGTAACAAAAACAAAAACAAAAGAGAACAAAACTACAAAAAGACTTAGATTAACTAAAACTAAATTAAAAGATATGTTAGAATATGAACAAGTAAAAGAAACAATTAAAAGAGTTAGTAAAATGAAAGAAAAATCACCAAACTTTGATGAAAATCACAAGTAATATGAAATAATGTCACTGTGAAGTTAGCACCTTCCCCGGCAACGACGCCATTTGATTGCGTGCCTAGCTGGTGTACGTTGAGTTTGGTCCTCAGACAGGAGTAATCAACAAAATTTATAACCTATATCACCATGCACTAGGATAGCCTTAGCTAATATAGCATAGTGGCTCTAGGATCATTCACTGGGAAGGGTTTTCAACTTACAATTGATACTAATTCAAAGTTGAATTGGTGCTTTTTCATTTCAAGGTTAGCTTAAGAAGAAAACATAAACTTTGGTTGAAAAAGGATTTGTTTTAAGCTAACTAAAAAGAAAGTAATGGGAATTACTTATGAAGAAAAGCGTTCCTTGGAGTTTTAGGTTCACAGAGGAGGCTCCTCATGCAAAACAGAGTTCCAGTCACTTGAATCTTTTCCTCGCATTAGAGAATTAATATATAGTTAATTCTCTAATCGATGTTGTAGAGATAAACCCCTTTAATGGATTTCAACACTAATTCCCTCTAACTAATGCAACTTGCAATGGCTTGTGCCTCTCACCTAGCATTTGCCATTCAAGGTGATCATTAACCTTTGACTTCCCTTCTCAAGCTCGCAAGAGATAACTAATGGATGTCTCCTTAGAGTCCAAAAGCTTACCAAGTGTTGGCAATTCTAGAAAATCCTACCTTCAAGTCACCTCCCAAAGGCTCGCAAGAGATAAACTAGTGCATCTCCATGGACAGAGATCACTTGCCTTACCAAGTGTTGGCCCAGGTGAATTGAAGACGTTTTAAGTTAACTAAAAACATAGAAATCATTAATGGGTCACACTTTCTCTTCATTTACAGCTGAAATAACAAAACTACCAATTCTTGTATTCGGGACCTTACCCGACTACCTTAGCTCCAAGGAACTAAAAGTCTAGCCACTCATTCTCTGAGGAAACATCCTCAGAGTTTGTTTGGCTAGTAAGAAAAAATAAATACAATACAATCAAATTGAGTAAGTAAGGCAGAGCAAAAAGCCCTGTATTTTACTTCCTTCCAAAACTATACAAAAGATGTCTCTGAGAACAAGCTCCCCCACATATCACTATAATGGAAATTACAAACAATATATATGAGGCTATTTACCCTTTGTTCTTGCTTAAAGACTAAGGAATCCTATGATAGGTGGATTACAAGGAGAGAATGGGGATTTAGACATCAAATATCTGAAGTAAAAAATCTAAAAATGTCGGTCACAAATATCAGGAAGCACTCAGGAGAATTTCGCAGGCATGCAAGATGGCTACGAAATTTCGCAACCTAAAGGACACCATTTCGCAGCCAAAGGCTGATTTCGTAGCCATCCTCTTGTGATTTCGTAGCCTGTGAAATTGGCCTTTAGCTTGGTGTGATTGGCTTCCAATGGCTCTAACTTCTTCATTTCAACTTCGAATCGCATACCATTCGAAGCATTGGATTGCTGACTTCCCAAGCTTTGAAATGACATATAGTATACATAAATTAAGCTCCAGGAAGTGCTCCAAAAGTGTCCAACAGTGGCTGTCCTCTTGAATGCTTCATGCTAGATTTCTCTCTTCGCTTTCCCTCCTTGCATTCATGATTTGCTTATGGCAAAGGACTATAAAGCTTGAAAGCTTTGGTTCTTCATGTTAATGAGCTTCCCATTGCTTTGCCATGGCTTCCATAGAACTCTCCTCAATCTTGGATTGCTTTGGTGATCAAATTACTAACAAAAACACCAAAACTTACACAATTTGATTAGAAATGATTGCAAAGGTCCTTAATATGCTAATTGAGTTAAAAGGTAATAACTACTACTCAAAAGTGTTTAAAAGAGTTAATTACAAGCTATCAATAGCACTTTTTGAGTACTAATCAATACCATTTAGAACCTTGTGCTTATGATCATTAGTCGTTCATGACATCCACTACCCTAAAATGTTGATAGTATGTAGAGACTTTAGCATAAGACCTCGAGTCAATCATATCATCAACTGCTTACGTTATTTAAAGCATTAACAACCTTAAGCTCATGACTCAAAGTAGTTCATGTCATCCACAACCCTAAGCTATTCATAGCATTTGGAGCCTTGAGCTTAAGACCTAGAATAATTCATATCATCGATAAGTCTAAGCTTTTCATAGCATTTAGAGCCTTGAGCTGACGGGACCCCAAGTCATTCATATCATCCATAGCCCTCAACTGTTCATAGCGTTTAGAACCCTAAGCTTATGATCCAGAGTGATTCATGTCATTTATAGCCCTAAGTTGTTCATAGCATCTAGAGCCCTGAGCATATGACTTGGAGTCATTCAAGTCATCCATAGCTCTAACCTATTCATCACATTTAGAGCCTTGATTAGACTACCCCAAGTCATTCTTATCATCCATAACCTTAGTTGTGTATAGAACTTAGAGGCCTTAAGCTTAAGACCCCAAATTCGTTCATGTCATCCACAACATTGAGTTGTTCATAACATTTAGAGCCTTGAGCTCAAGACCTAGAATCGTTCATATCAACCCCAACCCTAACCTTTTCATAGCAGCTAAAGCCTCGAGCTTACGAGACCCTAAGTTATTCATAACATCCATAGCTCTAAGTTATTCATAACATCTAAAACCCTGAGGTTACGACCCAGAGTCATTCATGTCATCCACAACCTTAACTTGTTCATCACATCTAGAGCCTTGAGTAGATGACCCTGAGTCGTTCATATTATCCACAACCCTTGTTATATGTAGATCTTAAAGCCCTTAGCTCATGACCTGATGTCGTTCATGTCATCTATAGCCCTGAGCTATTCATAACATCTAAAGCCTTGAGTTCATGATCGAGAATCATTCATATCATTTACAAGCCTTAGCTATTCATAGCATCTAAAGCCTTAAGCTCCTGGGACCCCAAGTCAGTCATATCAACCACAACCTTGAGTTGCTCATAGTATCTAGAGCTGTGAGCTCATGACCCGGAGTCATTCATGTCATCCACATCCCTGAGTTATTCATAACATCTAGAGCCCTAAGGTCACAAGACCCCTAAACATTCATATCATTCATAACCTTCAATTTTTCATAGTATCTACAGCCCTAAACTTACGACCTGGAGTCATTCATGTTATCGATAGCCTTGAGCTTTTCATAGCATTTACAACCCTGAGCTCACGACCCGGAGTCGTTCATGTCATCCACCACCTTGAGCTATTCATAGCATCTAAAATCTTGAGCTCATAACCCAAAATCTGTCATATCATCCACAACCATGAGTTATTCACAGCATATAGGGCCCTCCACTCATGGGACCCCGAGTCGTACATATGAACCATAGCCTTGGGTTGCTCATAGCATTTAGAGCCTTTAGCTCATGACCT
The DNA here is from genome assembly GCF_004353265.1 of Vitis riparia. Taxonomy (NCBI): domain Eukaryota; kingdom Viridiplantae; phylum Streptophyta; class Magnoliopsida; order Vitales; family Vitaceae; genus Vitis; species Vitis riparia. The sequence continues at coordinate 17,277,908 of NC_048448.1, forward strand.
AAAATCATTCATATCATCCATAACCCTAATTTGTTTATAGAATTCAAAGCTCTAAGCTCATGGGACCTCGAGTTGTTCATATCAACAACAACCTTCAACTATCCATTGTGTCTACAATCCTGAACTAATGACCCAGAGTCGTTCATGTGATCCACAGCTCTAAGCAGTTCATAGCATCTAGAGCCCCGAGCACATGACTCTGTGTCATTGATATCATCTGTAGCCTTAAGCTATTCATAGCATATAGATCTCTAAGCACATGACCAGGAGTCATTCCTGTCATCTATAACCTTGAGTTGTTCATAGCATATAGAGTCCTAAGCACATGACCTAAAGTCATTCATGTCATCCACAATCCTAAGTTGTTCAAAGCATTTAGATCCCTAAGCTCATGACCCAGAGTTGTTCATGTCATCCACAACAATGTGCTATTGATAACATCTACAACCCGGAGCACATGACCTCAAGTTGTTCATATCTTCTATAGCTTCAACTGTTCATAGCATTTAGAGCCCTTAGCTCACGACCTTGAGTTATTCATGTTATCTACAACCCTGAGTTGTTCATTCTATCTAGAGCATTGAGATCAAGGCCCAGAATTGTTCATATCTTCGACAAACTTAAGTTGTTGATAGGTTTTAGAGGCCTGAGCTAAAGGGACCCAAAAAAACTTGGATCTTTTCATTTCTGAAGTCTGGATCAGGTTAGGAACACACATAACTATCCTAGGCTTTTTCTAAATTCTATGCACAGCGAAAAAAAAAACATTTTTATACTTTAAAAAGATTTAGTAAGTGCTAACAAAAACCATACCTTAGATTCAGATGTTCCCGAATCAAATCCACGTGGTGAAGATGAAAATCAAAATCGCAAAAGTCTCGTAAACCCAAAGTTTTCCGCCTAATGACTCAAACCTTGATCTTTGCACACTTTCAGTAGGGATGAAAATAGGGTGGAGGCTATGACTCTCATTCTCTTTGGATGGTTGAAGACAAAAGCTATGGAAACCCTAACCCTTAGGGTGTATTTATAGGGTTCCTAAGTGGGCTTAAGTGACTTGAGCCCACATGGGCTTGAGTCACTTAATTTCGCTCAAAATGGGTTTTAATTGATTAACTAACCCAATAAGGTTTACTAATTAATCAATTAGCCCAATCCAAAGACCTTGTTCACTTACCCATATGCAACCTTGTATAATTACAAAAAATTCCCTTATTCACAAAAGTGAACATGGAGCCAATCCGACCCTCATAACCCATGCCAACAAGGTATATGAGCTTAAAGTGGGGATCATTAGGACCCAAATGAATACCGTTTCCCTTATAATCCATTTCTAAAGTTGATTCAACATCCCACTATAAAGAATCAATTGAACTCTAGTATCCTATATAAATAACAACGAGAGACCAAGTGCTCAGGTCCGTGATCTACTATCCATTATCTTTAGTCTCCCCATGAACTAGTGTCCATTGTCTAATAAGGTAAAAGTTATCAACCCAATGAGACACATTATCTCAATCCCAAGAGATATCATGGTGCTTTTATTGAGAATACCCATTGCTATCAAGTTCCATCAATAGTGACCCAATCTATAGGGAATATATGATCAGCTTACGATCTCACTCGTTGGTAAAAGTCATTGCTAACTTTAGAATAAGCTCAATATTCTCTCAAGGTTGAGTAACAACACAATGAATAGCTTGGTGAGGTCATGACTACTTGATAGCCTTAAGTCGTGACTCATCATAGGTCTTGTCTAATGTGTAACCATACACACTAGTGCAGTCACCATGGGAAGCCCATCCCAATAGCTAAAACCAACCATCCCTACAATTAGGAGGTGGTGCACTACAACCTCAATGAGTTTCTTAAGACCCATGAACCAGTTGTTAACAAGTCATGCATTTGCAAGGAACCTGTGACTTAGATCTTCTATACAACTCCCAATGCACCTAAGTCACGTACAATGTCAAAGATGCCGACAAGAATGTTCATAAAGTATAATACATGGAATAAAGATAGATAAAAGTGAAATTGGAATATCATTAAATAAATAATGAATTCAAAATTTATTACATCATGTCATGCTTTTAAGGGCTTTATCCTAATAGTTCATAGCATTTAGATCCTTGAGCTCATAATTGAGAATCATTCATATCATTCACAGGCCTTAACTGTTCATAGCATTTACAGCCCTGGGTTCATAGGACCCCGATTTTATCATATTAACCACAACCTTGACCTGCTCATAGCATCTAGTGTTGTGAGCTCATGACCAAGAGTTGTTCATGTCATCCATATCCCTGAGTTGTTCATAGCATCTAGATCCCTAAGCTCACGGGACACCAAGTTGTTCATATCATTTGCAACCCTCAATTGTTCAAAGTATCTAGAGCCTTGAGTTTAGGACCCAAAGTCGTTCATGTCATTGATAGACTTAAGGTTTTCATAGCATTTATAGCCCTGAGCTCATGACCCGAAGTGATTCATGTCATTCACGACCTTGAGTAGTTTATAGCATCTAGAGCCTTAAGCTCACATCCCATAAGCATTCATATCATCTAGTGCTCTAATTTGTCTAACTCAAGTTGTTTATATCATCCACAACCCTGAGCAAATCATAGCATATGGATTATTGAGTTCATGACCCAATGTAGTTCATGTCATCCATAGCCCTCATTTGGTCATAGTATATAGAGCCCTTAGCATAAGACTAAGAATCGTTCATATCATCCACAGCCCTAAGCTATTCATAGCATTTAGAGACTTGAGGTCATGATTTAGAATTGTTCATGTCATCCGATGCACTAAGGTGTTCAGAACATCTAGATCCTTAAGCTCACAACCTAAAACCATTCATATCATCCACAACCCTGAGCTAAACATAACATCTAGAGCCCTAAGGTCATGATTTAGAATTGTTCATGTCATCCAATGTACTAAGGTGTTCCTAACATCTAGATCCTTGAATTCACAACCCAAAATCGTTCATATCATCCACAACCCTGAGTTGAACATAACATCTAGAGCCTTAGGCATAAGGGACCTCGAGTCATTCATATGATCCACAATCCTTGCTTGGTTATAGCATCTAAAGCGTTGAGCACAAGACCTCGAGTCATACATATCATCCACAATCCTGAGCAGTTCATAGCATCTAGAGCCTTAAGCTCATGACCCAAAATGGTTCATATCAACCACAACTCTGAGTAGTTTATAGCATCTAGAGCCCTATGCTCACAGGACCCTAAGTCGTTTATCTTGTCTACAGCTTTGAGTTGTTCATAACATCTTTAGCCCTCACCTCATGACTCAGAGACGTTCATGTCATCTACAGCCTTAAGCTATTCATAGCATATACAACACTAAGCTCACAATCCGTAGTCATTCTTGTCATCCATAACCACAAGTTATTCATAACATTTAAATCCCTAAGCTCATAACACGAAGTCGTTCATATCATCTACAACTTGTTTATATCTTTCAGAACATTAAGCTCATGACAATGAATCGTTCTTATAATCTACAACTCTCAGATGTTTATAGTATCTAGAACCTTAAAGCTCACGGGACCCCAAGTCATTCATATAATTCGTAACCCTGAGTTGTTCATAGCATTAAAGCCTTAAGGTCATGACCTAAAGGTGTTCATGTCATCCAAAGCCCAAAGCTCTACATAGTATCTCAAGCCTTGAGCTCATGACCTAGAATCATTCAAATCATTCATAACCCTAAGTTATCTATAACATCTAGAGCCCTAAGCTCAGAGGACCCTGAGTCGTTCATATCATCCATAACCCTCAACTAACATTTAGTGCCCTAAGCTCATGACCCAGATTCATTCATGTCATCGAACCAACTAAGGTATTCATAACATCTAAAGCCTTAAGCTCATGACCCAACACCATTCATATCATCCACAACCTTAAGCCGAACACAACATCTAGGGCCCTAAGCTCAAGAGACCCGAAGTCATTCATGTGGTCTAGAATAGTTTAAATCATCCATCCACTTAAGTTGTTCATAGCATTTAGAGCCCTAAGCTCATGGGACCCTAAGTTATCATATCATTCATAGCCCTCAACTGTTCATAGCTTCTAGAGACCTAAGCTTACAACCTAGAGTTTTTCATGTCATCAACAACCCAAAACATTTCATAGCATTTACAACCTTGAGCTCACAACCTGAAGTAGTTCATATCATCCACAACCTTGAGCTGCTCATAGCATTTAAAGCCTTAAGCTCACGGTACCCCAAGTCATTCATATCATCTATAACCCCAAGCAATTTATAGTATCTAAATCCTGAGCTCACAACTCAGAGTGATTTATGTCATTTATAGCACTGAGTTATTCATATCATCCACAATCCTCAATTGTTCATAGCATCTAGTGCCTTGAGCTCATGACCCAGAATCGTCCATATCTACCACAACCTTAATTTGTTCATAGCATCTAGAGTTTTGACCTCACAGGACCTTAAGTCATTCATATCATCCACAACCCTCAACTATTCATAGCATGCAGAGCTTAAAGCTCACTACCCAGAGTCGTTCATGTCATCTACATCCCTAAGTTGTTCATAGCATTTAGAGCTCTAAGCACACGACCTCGAGTCGTTCATATCATCCACAACCCTAAGTTGTTCATAACATCTAAAGCCTTAAGCTCATGACCCAAAATCGTTCATATCAACCACAACCTTAAGTTGTTCATAGCATCTAGAGCTCTGTGCTCATAGTACCCCAAGTTGTTTATCTTATCTCCAACCCTGAGTTGTTCATAACATCTTTAACCCTGACCTCACGACCTAGAGTTGTTCATGTCATTTATAGCCTTGAGCTATTCATAGTAGATACAACCCTAAGCTCACAACCCATAGTCATTCATGTCATCCATAACCCTCAACTATTCATAGTGAATAGATCCCTAAGCATACGACCCTGAATCATTCATATCATCCACAACCATGAGTTGTTCATAGCATTTAGAGCCCTAATATCACAACCTCGAAGTCTCTCATGTCATCCAAAACCCTGGGTTGTTTAAATCTTCTAAAGCATTGAGCTTATTACAATGAATAGTTCATATCATCTATAGTCCTAAGCTATTTATAATATTTAGAACCCTGAGCTCATGGAACCCCGAGTCATTCATATCATTCATAACCCTGACCTAGTCATAGCATTTAGATCCCTAAGGTCATGACTCAGAGGTGTTCATGTCATCTAGAGCCTTGAGCTCTTCATAGTATCTAAAGCCTCAACTCATGACCTAGAATCATTCATATCATCCACAACCCTAAGTCGTTCATAGCATCTAGAGCCTTGAGCTCATGGGACCCTGAGTCATTCATATCATCCATAACCCTTAACTATTCATAACCTCTAGATCCCTAAGCTCATGACTCAGAGTCATGCATGTCATCCAACCCACTAAGATGTCTATAGCATCTAAAGCCTCGAGCTTAAAACCTAAAACAGTTCATATCATTCACAACTTGTAGCTAAACATAACATCTAGGGCCCTAAGCTCAAGGGACCCTAAGTCATTCATGTGATCTAGAATATTCCATATCATCCACAACCTTGAGCTGTTCATTGCATTTAGAGCCCTAAGCTCATAAGACCTCGAGTTATCATGCCATTCATAGCCCTCGGTTGTTCATAACATCTAGTGCTTGAGCTTACAACTTGGAGTTGTTTATGCCATCCCCAACCTAAAACTTTTCATAGCATTTATAGCCCTGAGCTCATGACCCAAAGTAGTTCATGTCATCTACAGGCCTAAGTTATTCATAACATCTAAAGCCTTGAGCTCATGGTACCCCCAAGTTATTCATATCATCCACAGCCTTGAGCTATTTATAGCATCTCGAGACTTAAGCTCACAACCTAGAGTTATTCATGTCATCCACAACTCTGAGTCATTCATATCATCCAGAGCCCTCAATTGTTTATAACATCTAGAGCCTTGAGCTCACGACCCAAAATCGTTCATATCTTCTACAAACTTAATTTGTTCATAGCATTTAGAGCCCTAAGCTCACAAGACCTTTAATCATTCATATCATCTAAACCCTCAGCTATTCGTAGCATCTGGATCCTAGAGCTCACAACTTGGAGTCATTCATATCATCCACAATCCTGAGTTGTTCATAGCATCTAGAACCTTAAGCATACAATCCCAAGTTGTTCACATCATCCACGGCCTAAGCTATTCATAGAATTTACATCCCAAAGTTGATGAGCTAGAGTCATTCATGTCATTCATAACCTTGAGCTATATATAGCATCTAGAGCCCTAAGCTTACGACATGGAGTCATTCATGTCATCGATAACCCAAAGCTTTTCATAGCATTTACAACCCTGAGCTCGTGACCCCGAGTCGTTCATGTCATCCACAACCCTGAGCTCACAACCTAGAATTGCTCATATAATCCACATCCTTGAGCTGTTCATAGCATCTAGTGCCCTGAGCTTACGGGACCCCGAGTTGTTTATATCAACCATAGTCTTAAGCTGCTCATAGCATCTAAAGTTGTGAGCTCATGAGTCGGAGTTGTTCACGTCATCCACAACTCTGACCTATTCATAGCATCTAGAGCCCTGCGCTCACGGGATGCTAAGTCTTTTAAATCATTCGTAGCCCTTAGTTATACACAGCATCGAGACCCCTTAGCATAGGACTTGGAGTCGCTCATGTCATCGACAGTCCTAAGCTTTTCCTAGCATTTACAACACTAAGCTCACAACCCTGAGCAATTCATATCATCTAAAGCCTTGAGCTCATAACCTAGAATTGTTCATATCATGCAGAGCCTTGAGTTGTTCATAACATCTAGAGCCCTTAGTGAACGAAAAAACCCAAATTTCTCCATTCCCTAAGTTCAAATCAGGTTACGAACATGCATAACTATATTAAGCTTTTTCTAAATCCTATATAGAGTGGAAAAATAACATTTTTATACTTTTAAAGGATTCTGAAAGTGCTAACGAAAACCATACCTCATATTCAGATATTCCCGAATCAAATCCACATGGTGAAGATGAAGATTAAAATGGTAGAAGTCTCATAAACCCGAAGTCTTTTGCCCAATGACTCGAACCTTGATATTGGTACACTTTCGGTGGGAAAGAAAAGAGGGTGGAGGCTATGGTTCTCAACCTCTCTGGATGGTGGAAGAAAAAAGCTTTAGAAACCCTAACCCTTAGGGGGTATTTATAAGGTTCCTAAGTGAGCTTAAGTGACTTGAGCCCACATGGGGTTGGGTCACTTAATCTAGCCCAAAATGGGTCTTAATTGATTAATTAACCCAAGGGGGGCTTACTAATTAATCAATTAGCCCAATCCATAGACCTTGTTCACTTATCCCTATGCTATCTTGCGTACTTACCAAAACACCCTTAAGTACAAAAGTGAACCTAAAGCCAAATTGACCTAACCCTCATAATCCTTGCCAACATGGTATATGAATTTAGAGCGAGGACCATTTGGACCCATTGGAATATTAGCTCTCTTAGAATCCAATTCTAAATTTGATTTAACATCCAACTATAGAGAATCAACTGAACTTTAGTATCATATGTAAATAATAATGAGACATTAAGTGCTCAGGTCCATGATTAACAATCCATTGTGTTTAGACTGCTTATGAACTAGTTTCTGTAGTCTAACAAGGTGAAAGCTATCAGTCTTTGGAGACTACCTCTACCATCCTTGAATTACATATCCTTCTATTGTGTGTTCAATTGACATATCTTCGCTCTCAAAGAGTCTACATTATGTTCCATGATTACTACCAAAAAGTGCTATTTTGTAGACCTAATTATAATGGTTTTAAGCACCTTTGAGTAGTAATCATATTCATTTAACCCAATTAATTCATTGAGGTCCTTAGTAATTGGTTTCCACCATTTTGTGGCAAGTTTACATGTTTTTATCAACTTATGAATCAATTCAAGCATGCCAAATGATGGAGGAGCTACTTGGACAAGTTAAAGCAAGGATTTTGGAAGTTTACAGGCTTGAATTTCAAGTGGAAACACGAGCACAAACAAAGGGATAGCCGTTTCGCAAGGTAAGGCAAAGTACCTTGCCAAAATGCAATTTTCGCAAGGTGAAAATGCACCTTGCCAAATTTGGCAAGGTGAATTTACTCATGATGCGAAAATATGGCACTTCGCATCATGAGTAATTCACCTTGCGAAAATTTCGCAAGGTAACCTTTTACCTTGCCAAAATTTCGCAAGTAACCTTTTACCTTGCCAAATTTCCTCTGTTTCTCCACGCACGCACCACCGACTTCCCAGATATTTTTAGCTTGATATTTTCTCGTGTAAATTCCTTTTGTAACCTTGTATTCAGCCGACATAAGGCTTTATCTTGTAATTTTGCTATATATAGAGGTGCATAACACCTCCAGAAGAAGGAGAGGAATTTTGGGGGATCGATCCTTTGTACATTAACTTAGAAATATATAAAGCTCTGTTTTTCTCACTTCTCCGGTTCTTCCCCATTTCTATTTTCTTAGTAGCCAAACAACCTCTGAGGACTTTTCCTCAGAGGATGATTGGCTAAAACTTTTAAGTTTCTCAAAGTATGGATGTTATGTGATGGCTTGGATGCAATCCCATGGAAATTTCTTGCACCTGGAAGGTAAGGTAGTCGTTTTTCATTAATGGTTCATTGATGCAAAGTTTGGTTTTTATTTCCTTTGGACAACTTCCAACGGCCAATACTTGATAAGCTTTTGGATTTCTATCCATTAGTTATCTCCTACGAGCTATTGGAATGTGAGGTTTTCAATTCCAAGTTTTGCATTAATCCGTTAGAACCAATTTCAATGGCCATTGAAATGTGAGTTTATCACCTAGAATGACTTTGAGTTGCCAATATTTGGTAAGCTTTTAGCTTTAGACCATTAGTTATCTCTTACGAGCCATTCAAAGGAAGTATAAGGTGAATAACCATTGATGAAACTCACTACCATCTGTTTTGCCATTTTAAAGGATTAAAACTTGATTTGCTAAATCCATACCGGTTCGGGAAGCAAGCATCACCATAATTGCAACCCTAACGCGAGGAGCCTATCCTGAGATTTCCAATTTGCATAAGAGCTAAAGCATAGCTATCCTATCTTTGAGAAACTTGTTTTTACACCCTTTCATTTTAGTCTTTAATGTTAGCTTAAATTAGTTTAAATCTCTCTAAAAACATTTACATCTTCTTTTAAAGCTAACATCCATAAGAAAATCACCTATTTTCCTAATTTGAATATCACTGGTGTTTGCGAAAACCCTTCCAGTGAACGATCCTAGAACCACTATGCTATAGTAGCTTGGCTACTTTAGTAATAGTATTTAAGGTATAAATTTTGTTGATACGCCTTTAAAGCTAAGCTACCATAAGTTGCATCAAATGGCGCCGTTGCCGGGGAAGGTGCCACAAGCACAGTGAAGCAACCATTAAGGGTAACTTGTGATCTTCATCACAAGTTTGGTGAGTTTTCTTATAATTTTTTTTTTAGTTAGTTTTTATTTAGTTAAATTTTTATTCTCTTTTTCTTTTTTTTGTTTTAATTTCAATTTGTGCATTCCTTGTTGGATTCGAGACCAAGAGGGAACCCTGGTACAAGTTGAAGAAAAGAGCCTTAGTTGAATATCATTTTTTTTAGAAATGGAAATCCACATGAAGATCAAAGCTCTCAACATCAACCGAAGGACAAATTCGCATACCTATCCATGAGGAATCGGATTGAATTAGGAAAAAGGCAAGTTCAACAAAGCCAATGGAGTAGTAAGTATGCTTTTAATGGAGATGATTCATATGAGCATACGGTAGGGGAGTGCCCTACCATTCCAACTGTGAGAGACATGTGCGGTTACCAAAGCTCCTACACCTCAAGTTGGAATAACCATCCCAACCTTACAACCCAACTTCAACCTCAACCATCAATGAGTACATCTTCATGGAGGACTTTGTAGGTGAGCAACAAAAGATCAACTCTCATCTTAATGAAAAGATTGATAATTTGGAGAGTTCAATAAATGTAAGAATGGAGGAGGTTTATAATGATCTATCACTAAGGATAGAAAAAGTTCAAGACTCCATTGAGAAGCTCACCAACTCGACATGGCAAGGGGGAAAAGGAAGCTTCCTCCTCAACCCCACCATAACCTTCAAGGAACCAATGCAAAAAGATCAAGGAAAGTGTTGAAGATCGACACTTTGGTGGGGGATTTCTATGACAACTCTATGGACCAACCTTCCATTGAAAATCATAAGGTTCAAGATGATAAAGGGTTACCTGAACCCTTTAAAGCATCCACTTCTGCAGGGAAGAAAAGAGAAACGAATTCCCTTGGACCAAATGGGAAGGATGCCAATTTTGTTTGGGATCCAGGGGGAATTCAGCATGACGTGGGTGTGTGAGTGAGGATGAGCTAAATAGTTCATCTTCTTTTGGGGTACATGCTATCAGCTTCATTTAAATTCTATGCTTTCTTTAAATTTATGCATGTTTTAGTTTGAATTCTTAGCTTTAATTTAGTTTTAATATGTTTTTAAGATGAGTTTTGAAGTGTTCATGCAGGTACGATGCTTGCAAAAATCGAAATAGAGGTGAAACAGAGGAAATAGGGGAGCCAAAATGCATAAGCGAAGCTCTTAGTGGAATTTCGCACCATGAACACACTCAGTGCGAATTTTTCGCACAATGACAGTGCATGGTGCGAAAAGGAATTTCTATACATTTTGGAAAGCCAAGCCTCCCGGGGTGCTATCTTCGCACCTCAATTACCAGTGCGAAAACTTTCGCACCTTGTTTATCTTGGTGAGAAATGATTTTCAAGCTAATTTCTAAAAACAAAGCTCTCAGGAAGACCTTTTTCTTGAATTCCATGTTTTTCCAAGTTTAAAAATTCATGAATGCATTTCCAAACCTTTTGTTTTCAAATCCAAACCCAATTTCTTCCAAAAACAAACACCATTCTAAGCCAAAAATACTATTCACCTTCTTCCACAACCTCTATAGCCGCACACCACCATTCTTAATTCTCCACCCTTCACCAATTTTCTAGTTTTCTCCCATTAAAAACCTTCCCTTCATCCATTCTAAGCCTTAGGAACCCAATTTTAGAAATCCCATCCATCCAAAACTTTTTAAAAAATCAAATTTCAAAACCATTCTATGCATGGCCGTCCACTTTGATTTTCATTTTCCATCATTTAATTTTGTTTTTCTATAAAATTTATTAAAAAAAAAAAAAAAAAACCATTTTTGAATTTTTTCCCAAAACTTGGAAAACACACAGTCGGGCTTCAAAGGAGGCGAACAGTGACTGTGCCAATTTTGGCACTCACTGTTCACTCCTCCTATTTTAACACCCCTGCAAGCTACATTCAAATGTCATTGCAACTTATATGAGTATACCATCATGGCATGGACCCTTTGAGCCTTGTCCTTAACTGCTCAAAGTGGGGCCCACTCATCATTTTTGTAAATATTTAGTATAAATTCCTCTCTCATTCAATTTTTGAATTTTGAAACAGGTGTTTCAACCTTCTCAACTCCAAGTCCACATCACATGAGATACCACTTCCTTCCTCCTTATTTTCGATTCAAACATTGAGGACAATGTTCATCTCGGTTGGGGGGAGAGATGAGGAAGTAAGTATTAGTTTAAATTTTTATCATACTTAGTTAAATTAGCTACTTTTTATTTAAATTTTAAAAATTTTTGCTTTAAACTCCATGGATATTAAGGATTAAATCTCAAAATTAAATGAGAGAAGTCGAGTTTCAACTTGATTACATGAGTCTTAGAGTTTGTATTATGCTCTTCTAAAAGTTGATGAATTGTTGAAACTCCCATTGCATGCAAACTTATCTCTTCCACCTTAAGCTATTCGCACACACATACATTAGATTCTGGTTATAAGATGTGAAACTATCTCACCCTCTAAGCTTGACAAATCATAATTTGACACCTTTAACCTCTCTTTAATAGTGTTGGGACACCTCATAAAGACCAATGAGTCTTTGAAAAATAGAAAAAAGAAATATATATATATATATAGAATAAACTTCTTTGCTTGCCTTGAAACCTGAGCATGGTCCGAAGGGGTGGCAAAAGCCTTTAAAGCCTGGTGCCCTAAGCCTTTATTGGTTGGGAGTCACCGATCCTCTGCTTGTTACATGGTGAATTGGTTAAGTTTAGTAAGTGAAAAGAATTGTGAATAAGAGGTGCGTTCCTAGCCTATCAAGAGATGGTTAATTTTGCTAAGCTTAAAGAAAGACTTAGGTTGGGGGAGATGATAGTTATCCATACTATACTCGGAAGCTAATCACATTAACACTTAGCTTTTAGTGGAAGAATTTGATTTGGATCTTTGAGAGTGGAAATTCTTTTGATGCTTAAACTTGCATAATATCCATTCTTTGTACTCTATGATCAAGTGAATGCTTTGACAACTCTTATTATAGGTTGAGTTTCACATCTTTATTGATCCATGGATGTCCATCACGCCACTCATATCATTTTTTGGAGTGATTTGCATGATCCCTTTTATGTACATTATTATAGTTTACTTAGTTTTAATCTCCTCCATTGCTAAGGGACTAGCAATGAGTCGGTTGGGGGGTATGATTACTACTAAAAAGTGCTATTTTGTAGACCTAATTATAATGGTTTTAAGCACCTTTGAGGAGTAATGATATTCATTTAACCCAATCAATTCATTAAGGTCCTTAGTAATTGGTTTTAACCATTTTGTGGCAAGTTTACATGTTTTTATCAGCTTATGAATCAATTCAAGCATGCCAAATGATGGAGGAGCTACTTGGACAAGTTAAAGCAAGGATTTTGGAAGTTTACAGGCTTGAATTTCAAGTGGAAATACGAGCACAAACAAAGGGATAGCCGTTTCGCAAGGCAAGGCAAAGTACCTTGCCAAAATGCAATTTTCGCAAGGTGAAAATGCACCTTGCCAAATTTGGCAAGGTGAATTTACTCATGATGCGAAAATATGGCACTTCGCATCATGAGTAATTCACCTTACGAAAATTTCACAAGGTAACCTTTTACCTTGCCAAAATTTCGCAAGTAACCTTTTACCTTGCCAAATTTCCTCTGTTTCTCCACGCACGCACCACCGACTTCCCAGATATTTTTAGCTTGATATTTTCTCGTGTAAATTCCTTTTGTAACCTTGTATTCAGCCGACATAAGGCTTTATCTTGTAATTTTGCTATATATAGAGGTGCACAACGCCTCCAAAAGAAGGAGAGGAATTTTGGGGGATCGATCCTCTGTACATTAACTTAGAAATATATAAAGCTCTGTTTTTCTCTCTTCTCCGGTTCTTCCCCATTTCTATTTTCTTAGTAGCCAAACAGCCTCTGAGGACTTTTCCTCATAGGATGATTGGCTAAAACTTTTAAGTTTCTCAAAGTATGGATGTTATGTGATGGCTTGGATGCAATCCCATGGAAATTTCTTGCACCTGGAAGGTAAGGTAGTCGTTTTTCATTAATGGTTCATTAATGCAAAGTTTGGTTTTTATTTCCTTTGGACAACTTCCAACGGCCAATTCTTGATAAGCTTTTGGATTTCTATCCAATAGTTATCTCCTACGAGCTATTGGAAGGTGAGGTTTTCAATTCCAAGTTTTGCATTAATCCGTTAGAACCAATTTCAATGGCCATTGAAAGGTGAGTTTATCACCTAGAATGACTTTGAGTTGCCAATATTTGGTAAGCTTTTAGCTTTAAACCATTAGTTATCTCTTACGAGCCATTCAAAGGAAGTCTAAGGTGAATAACCATTGATAAAACTCACTACCATCTGTTTTGCCATTTTAAAGGATTAAAACTTGATTTGCTAAATCCATACCGGTTCGGGAAGCAAGCATCACCATAGTTGCAACCCCAATGCGAGGAGCCTATCCTGAGATTTCCAATTTGCATAAGAGCCAGAGCATAGCTATCCTATCTTTGAGAAACTTGTTTTTACACCTTTCATTTTAGTCTTTAATGTTAGCTTAAATTAGTTTAAATCTCTCTAAAACATTTACATCTTCTTTTAAAGCTAACATCCATAAGAAAATCACCTATTTTCCTAATTTGAATATCATTGGTGTTTGCGAAAACCCTTCCAGTGAACGATCCTAGAACCACTATGCTATAGTAGTTTGGCTACTTTAGTAATAGTATTTAAGGTATAAATTTTGTTGATACCCCTTTAAAGCTAAGCTACCATAAGTCGCATCAAAAGTCACAGGCATCACACATCACTTCAAAGGGTAGTTGCCAGTTAGGAGCCCTCACTATTAGAGCGGTTGTAAAATATTGCTTCAATTGGTCAAAACTCTTTTGACATCTTTCATCCCATATAAACTTAGCATCATTAGCTAAAAGTTCACAAAGAGGCTTTGAAAGCTTAGAGAAGTCTTTTATAAATCTTCTGTAGAACCCTACATGGCCAAGGAATTGCCTTACTCCTTTTACAGTTGTTGGGGATGGCAATTTGATAATAAGTTCCACCTTTGCTTTATCAACTTCAATGCCTTTCTCGGAGATGATATGGCCAAAGACAATTCCTTAATGTACCATAAAGTGGCATTTCTCCCAGTTGAGCACCAAGTCCTTTTCAATGCATCTGTTAAGAACCTTCCAAATTGACTAAGCATTCTTCAAATGTACCTCCATATATGGTGATATCATCCATGAAAACCTCCATAATTCGTTCCACCATATCACTAAAGATACTAAGCATACATCTTTGGAATGTTGCAGGTGCATTGCATAAACCAAAAGGCATTCTTTTGTAGGCGTATGTTCCAAATGGACATGTGAAAGTGGTCTTCTCCCGATCTTCAACATCAATTTCAATTTGGAAATACCCTGAGTACCTGTCAAAGAGACAATAGAAAGGATGGCCAGAGACTCTCTCCAGCACTTGATCAATAAATGGGAGTGGAAAATGATATTTCCTTGTCACCGCATTCAATTTTCTATAGTCAATACACACCCTCCAACCTGAAGTGAGGCGTGTAGCAATTTCTTCTCATTTTTTATTTTGAACCATAGTAATCCCTGACTTCTTTGGTACCACTTGAGTAGGACTCACCCAAGGGCTGTCAGATATGGGATAAATAATGCCCACTTGAAGTAGCTTCAGCACCTCAGCTCGCACCACCTCTTGCAAAAGAGGATTCAATCTTCTTTAAGGTTGACGAATTGGTTTAGCTTCTTCCTCCATATATATGTGATGTGTACAAACCAAAGGACTAATTCCTTTCAAGTCAGATATTTGCCATCCTATTGCTTTCTTACACCTCTTGAGAACTTCAAGTAGAGAAATCCCCTGATGAGTAGTAAGAGATGAAGATATAACAACAGGGGATTGGTTATTTTCTTCCAAGTACGTGTAATTCAACTCCATGGGCAGAGGTTTCAAATTGAGCTTTGGGATCTCTTCCTTATCAGCTTCTTGTGCCTTCTCTTTATTGAACAAAGGTAGAATCTCTTCTTTCCTCCTCCAACCTTGTAGAGTAGCAAGCACATTAGTGGGTTCAAAACCCTTCTTCAAGATCCACAAGACTTTCATTCAACTTGTCTTGCATATTCTGATTACAATGCTCCTCCACTAGAGTGTCAATAATGCATACCTCTTCTGGACCTTCTTCTTTTTCCGGAGTGATTAGCATTTTAGACATATAAAAGATATTAAGCTCAAGTGTCATGTTGCCAAAAGTGAGTTGCATAAGTCCATTCCTACAATTGATGATTGCATTTGAGGTAGCAAGAAATGGTCTTCCAAGGATGACAGGAACATAATTAGCTTCCTTGACAAAGGGATCAGTATCAAGAACAACAAAATCTACTAGATAGTAGAAATTATCAACTTGAACTATGACATCTTCAATTATCCCCCTTGGAATTTTCACTGATCTATCAGCTAAAGATAGAGTGATTGATGTTGGCTTCAATTCACCAAGTCCCAATTGCTTGTAGACAGAGTATGGTAGCAAATTCACACTTGCTCCCAAGTCTAACAAAGCTTTTTTCACTACCTTTCCCCCAATCATGACTGAAATGGTAGGACATCCCGGATCTTTGTACTTCAAAGGAGATTTGCATTGTATGATGGCACTTACTTGCTCAGTCAAGAAGGCTTTTTTATTCACATTCAACCCTCTTTTGATAGTACACAGGTCCTTTTGGAATTTTTCATATGTTGGAACTTGCTTAATCATATCCAGCAATGGAGTATTGACTTTCACTTGCCTCAATACTTCAAGGATTTTTTATGCATTTTTTATCCCATTTTTCCCATGCAAAGCTTGAGGAAAAGGTGGAGATGTGTGTTTCTTCATCACTTCTTCCTTAATAAGCTCTTTCTTTGGATTTGAATTCACTGTTGAATCATGGTCCTCTTTCTCTTCACTAATATCTTTTTTCTTTCCTTTGATTTCCTCCCTCTTCTTTGTCTCTTCTTCTTCTTCCTCTTCAACATGTGGCTTAGGTGTTGGTGACTCAACCTTTTTACCACTCCTAAGAGTGATGAAGGCTTTGACATCTCTCACCTGTGAAGATTCTCCCTCCTGAGTTTCTACTTCATGGATACCCTTGGGGTTTTGGTGAGGTTGAGAAGGAAATTTACCCTTCTCTTGCACTGTGTTCAAATTAGTGAGCCTTGAGATTAAGTATTGGAGATTATCTATCTTCTGAGATAAGTCATTTTACATCCCATCCATCCTTTTATTCAAAGTATTCTCTACACTATCAATTCTTTGACTAAGTTGAGCATTGATGGGTTTTTGGTCTCCAACAAAATCTCCCACAACCTTTCTAAGATTCACTATTGCTTGTTCAAGACTTGAAGCTTGTTGAGATGGTTGAGCCGACTGTTGGTACTGAGGTGCTCTTGGCTTCTATGAAAAATTTAAATGATTCCTCCAGCTTAAGTTGTAAGTGTTTCCATACGAAGCATTGCTATTGGGCTTGAATTATCCAATGACATTTGCTTGATCTCCAAACATTTCTCTAGCAACTGGAATTGTAAGGCACTCCTCCACTAAGTGTTCATAAGATTGACAAATAGAACATGGTTTTACTTGCACTGGTGTTTCAACAACAGCTTGCACTTCATGCATCTTTTTCAGTTTTAGCTCCTCTAATATTCTTGTCATAGCTACAAATTTTGCTTTCATATCAACTTCTTCATTTAAGGTGTACATCCCAGCCTTAGCATGAAAAGCATTTGGTTGAGACTTCATTTTTCCTACTTCTCCTTTATTCGGTTCATCCCATCCCCTTGAGACTTCACCTACATAACTCAAGAAATCCATAGCTTCCTCAGGATTCTTACTCATGAAATCTCCTCCACACATTGTCTCAAGGAGTTGCTTCATTGAGGAAGACATCCCATCATAGAAATAACTCACCAATAGCCATGTATCAAAACCATGGCGAGGACAAGCATTAATGGCTTCCATGTATCTTTCCCAACACTCATAGAATTTCTCATTCTCTTTAGCTAAGAAGTTTGAAATTTGCCTTTTCAAGCCATTTATTATGTGAGTAGGAAAAAACTTCTTGAGGAATTCAACTTGTAAATCAGTCCAAGTACGAATACTCCTTGGCCTTAAAGAATTAAGCCAAATCTTGGCCTTATCTTTTAAAGTAAAAGGAAATAGCTTAAGCCTCATCAAGTCGATTGAAGCTCCTCCCTCTCGGAATGTATTACAAACATCTTCAAATTCCTTGATATGTGCATAGGGATTCTCACTTTCCATTCCTTGGAAAGTTGGTAGAAGTGGAACAATATGGGGTCTGATCACTAGCTGCTTTATAGGGGGCACTATACATGATGGTGCACTCATACGAGGTGGTGCATGCGGTCCCTCATTGATCTGAATTCATTGGGATTGTCCTGATGACCTTGGTGATTATGCTAATCTTCAGGTGTAGTTTCCATGATGTTTAAGCTCAATTCCAATTCCTTGTTATGAGGTGTTTCACGTTTAACAAGCCTTCCTCCACTATCTTGTATCCAATTTGACATACACAACTAAAGTATCAACTGTAATAAAAAAAAAACAAAAAAGAGGAAAATAAAAAAAACAAGACTAGAGAAAGACTTAGATTAACTAAAACCAAATTAAAAGCTATGTTAGAATATGAACAAGTAAAAGAAACAACTAAAAGAGTTAGTAAAATGAAAGAAAATTCACCAAACTTGTGATGAAAATCACAAGTATGCTGAAATAATATCATTGTGAAGTTGTCACCTTCCTCGGCAATGGCACCATTTGATTCATGGTTCCCAATTGGTGTCTCAACTGATTCATGTCCAGCTAGTGTTCCTTGATTGTGGTCATCAGAAGGGAGTAATCAACAAAATTTACAGCCTATATCACCATGCATTAGGATAACTTTAGCTAATATAGCATAGTGGCTCTAGGATCGTTCACTGGGAAGGGTTTTCAACTTACAACTGATATCAGTTCAAAGTTAAATTGATGTTTTTTCATTTCAAGGTTAGCTTAAGAAAAAAACATAAACTTTGGTTGAAAAAGGTTTTCTTTTATGCTAACTAAAAAGAAAGTAATGGAAATTACTTATGAAGAAAAACATTCCTTGGAGTTTTAGGTTCACAGGGGAGGCTCCTCATGCAAAAACAGAGCTCCGGTCACTTGGTTCTTTTCCTCGCATTAGAGAATTAACATATAGTTAATTATCTAACCGGTGTTGTACAGATGCTTCCCTTTAATGGATTTCAGCACTAATACCCTCTCACTGATGCAACTTGCAATGGCTCGTGCCTCTCACCTAGCATTTGCCATTGAAGGTGATCATTAACCTTGGACTTCCCTTCTCAAGCTCGCAAGAGATAACTAATGGATGTCTCCTTAGAGTTCAAAAGCTTACCAAGTGTTGGCAATTCTAGAAAATCCTACCTTCAAGTCACCTCCCAAAAGCTCGCAAGAGATAAACTAGTGCATCTCCATGGACGGAGATCACTTGCCTTACCAAGTGTTGGCTCATGTGATTTGAAGGTGTTTTAAGTTAACTAAAAACATAGAAATCATTAATTGGTCACACTTTCTCTTCATTAATGGCTGAAACAACAAAACTACCAATTCTTGCATTTGGGGCCTTACCCGGCAACCTTAGCTCCAAGGAACTAAAAGTCTAGCCACTCATTCTCTGAGGAAACATCCTCAGAGCTTGTTTGGCTAGTAAGAAAATTAAATAAATATATACAATCAAAATGAGAAGGTAAGGCAGAGCAAAGGCTCTGTATTTTACTTCCTTGCAAAACTATACAAAGTTGTCTGAGAACAAGCTTCCCGTCCTCCTCTCTTGTAATGGAATTTACAAAACAATATATATGGGGCTATTTACCTTTTGTTCTTGCTTAAAGACTAAGGAATCCTATGATAGGTGGATTACAAGGAGAGTTTGGGGATTTAGACATCAAATATCTAAAGTAAAAAATCTCAAAATGTCGGTCACAAATATCGGGAAGCTTCAGGAGAATTTCTTAGCCATGCAAGATGGCTGCGAAATTTCACAGCATGAAGGACACCATTTCGCAGCCCTCCTCTTATGATTTCATAGCCAAAGGCTGATTTCGCAGCCCTGCGAAATTGGCGTTCAACTTGGAGTGATCGACTTCCAATGGCTGTAACTCCTTCATTTCAACTCTGAATCACATACTGTTTAAAGCTTTGGATTTCTAACTTCCCTAGCTTCGAAATAACATATAGTATGCACAAATTGAGCTCCATAAAGTGCTCCAAAAGTGGTTGATAGTGACTATTCTTTTGAATGCTTCATGGTGGATTTCTCTATTTTTTTCCCCTCCTTGCACTCATGATTTGCTTAGGGCAAAGGACTTTAAAGCTTCAAAGCTTTGGTTCTTCATGTTTTTTAGCTTTCCATTGCTTTTCCATGGATTCCAAAGAACTCTCCTCAATCTCGGATTGCTTTGGTGATTAAATTACTAACAAAAACACCAAAACTTACATAATTTGATTAGAAATGATTGCAAAGGTCCTTAATATGTTAATTGGGTTAAAAAGTGATAACTACTACTCAAAAGTGTTTAAAAGAGTTAATTACAAGCTATCAAATAGCACTTTTTGAGTAGTAATCAAAACTCAAGGATCTAGATACTATGAATGACTCATGGTTATGGATGATATGAACAATTTTGGGTCATGAACTCAAGGCTCTAGACACAATGATCAACTTAGGGTTATGGATGAACAAACAACTTTTGTTCATGAGCTTAGGACCCTAGATGTTATGAACACCTCATTATTGTGGATGATATGAATGACTCAGGATCCCATGATCTTAGGCCTCTAGATGCTATGAACAACTTAGGGCTGAGGATGATATGAATGATTCTTGGTCATAAGCCTATAGCTTTAAATGCTATAAAAGCTAAGGACCGTGGATGATGTGGAGGACTCTTGGTCGTGAGCTCAGGGACCTATATGCCATGAACAACTCAGGGTTGTGGTTGACAAGAACGTGTCCCATTCATGAGTTCACGACTCTAAATGCTATGAACAAATCAAGGTTGTGGGTGACATGAGCTACTCCGAGTCATGAGCTTACGACTTTAGATGCTATGAAGAACTCAAGGCATTGGAAGATATGAAGGAATAATGATCCCTTGAGCTTAAGCCTCTATATGTTATGAACAACCCAGGGTTGTAGATGATATGAACAATTCTTGGCCATGAGCCATGGCTCTAAATTCTATGAACAACATAGGGCAATGGATGACATGATTGTCTTCGGGTAGTGAGCTTAGGGCTCAAGATGCTACCAATAACTCATGTTTTGGTTAACATAAACCACTCCAAGTCTTGAGCTTAGCATTCCAGATGCAATGAATAACTCAAGAGTGTGGATGACATAAACGACTTTGGGTCATGAGCTTAGGGCTTTCGATACTATGAACAACTTAGGGTTGTGGTTGACATGAATGACTTCGAGTTGTGAGCTCATGACTTTAGATGCTATGAACTGCTCAAGGCTGTGGATTATATGAGCTACTCCGGGTTGTGAACTCAAGGCACTAGATGCTATGAACCGCTCAGGGTTATGGATGACATGAACGAATCTAGGTCATGAGCTCATAACTCTAGATGCTATGAAAAACTCAAGGTTGTGGATGATATGAGCTACTTTGGGTCCTCAACTCAAGGCTTTAGATGTTATGAACTACTCAAGGTTGTGGATGACATGAACAACTTCGCGTCATGAGCTTAGAGCTCTAAATGCTATGAACTACATAGAATTGTGGATAATATGCATGAGTCTAGGTCGTGAGCTCAAGGATCTAGATGTTATGAAGAGCTTAGGGTTGTGGATGACATGAACAATTCTGGGTCATGAATAAAAGGCTTTAGATGCTATGAATAGCACAAGGCTATGGATGAAATGAATGACTTTGGGTCATGAGCTTAGAGCTCTAAATGTTATGAATAACATAAAGTTGTGGATGAAATGAATGACTTGGGATCTAGTGAGCTTAGGCCTTTAGATACTATGAAGAACTTAGCACTGCAGATGAGATGAACTACTTTACATCATGAGCACTGGTCTTAAGATGCTATAAACAGCTAAGGGTTGTGGATGATATGTATGATTCTATGTCATGAGCTTAAAGCTCTAGATGTTTTGAATAACTTAGTGTTGTGGATGATATGAACTATTCTGGGTTGTGAACTCAAGGCTTTAGATCCTATGAGTAGTTCATGGTTATGGATGACATAAATTGTTTTAGGTTGTGAGCTCAAACCTCTAGATGTTATAAATAGCTTAGGGCATTAGATGATATGAACAATTCAATGCCATGTGCTCAAGCCTCTAGATTCTATAAATAGCTCAAGGTTGTGGATAACATGAATGACTTCGGGTCGTGAGTAGAGGCCTCTAGATGCTTTGAAGAGCTTAGGTCTGTGGTTGACATGAACAACTAAGGGCATGAGCTCAAGGCTCTAGATGCTATGAAGAGCTCAGGCCATTGGATGACATGAGCTACTTCGGGTCGTTAGCTTATGGCTTTAGATGTCATGAGTAGCTCAGGGTTATGGATGATATGAACGACTCAAGATCCTATGAGTTAAGGCCTCTAGATCGTACAAATAGCTCAAGGCTATGAATCATATGAACAATGATTCTAGGTCCTGAGCCCAAATGTCATAAGCTCAAGGCTCTAGATGCTATGAACAACTCAAGGTTGTGGTTGACATTAACGACTATGAGTCATGGGGGACTCTAGATGTTATGAACAACTGAGGGTTATAGATGATATGAACGACTTCGTGTTATGAGCACAGGGCTCTGAATAACATCTCTAGGCCGTAAGCTCGAGGCTGTAGATGCTATGAACAACTTAGGGTTGTCGATGACATGAACTTCGCTACGTCATGGACTCAGGTCTCTAGATACTATGTATAGCTCACAATGGTGGATGATATGCATGATTCTAAGACGGGAGCTCAAGGATATAGATGATATGAACAACTCAGGATTGTGGATGATATGAACAATTTTAGGTCGTGAACTCAAGTCTCTCTATGTTATGAACAGTTTAGGGCTATGGATGAAATGAACGACTAAGAGTCGTGAGCGAAGGGCTCGAGATGGTATGAATAACTAAGGGTTATGGATAACATAAAAGACTTTGAGTCATGAGCTTAGGGTTATACATCCTATGAAGAACTCAAGGCTGTGGATGAAATGAATGTCATCGGGTCATGAGCTAAGGGCTTAAGATGTTATCAAGAGCTCAAGGCTATGGTTAACATAAATGAATATGGATCATGAGTTGAGGGTTCTAGATGCTATGAATAACTTAAGGCTATGGATGACATGAATGACTTTGAGTTGTGAGCTCAAGGCATTGGATACTTTGAACAACATAAGTGATTACTACCCAAAAAGTGCTATTTTGTGCCTTTAATTCATTATGTTTTAAGCACTTTTGTGTAGTAGTTCTCCATTTTTATTCCAATTGGCATGTTAAGGACCTAGCAATGACTTCTAATCATATTTATGGCTAGTTTTAGTGTTTTGACAACTTTTTGGATCATTAAGACAAGCCAAGTAAAGGAGAGAAGCAAAGAGGAAAAACAGAGAAAAAAGCAGTTTTTGTAGCCGTGCACTATCACTTTGGGAGGCTCTATTTTGTTCATCATGCAAAATCACCTTTCAAGAATCCCATATTCGGAACTGGCTTAGAATTGCTAACAAATCAAGTACCTATAGTGGTATATTGCCATTCGTATAAGGAGCTCAAAATGGCGAATTTTGCACCAGCCCTTGCAAGTGCAAATTTCGCACCTTGTATTGTTCATGTGACTTTGGTGCGAAATCTCCTCTGTTCTGCCGACTCCACATGAGATCTTTTCTTTTGTATTTTTTTATATAAATTCCTTTTTTATCCTTGTAATTAGCCAATCACAGGCTTTGCTTTGTAAAGACTATAAGAGGGGTGGAAATCATCTCTCGAAACAACATTGTATATTTTACACTTAGTAAAATTTTCCTATGGAAAAAAAATACAGAGTTCTCTTTGCTTTCCTTTTCTCTCTTCTATTTTCTTTTTCTGGAAGCCAAACAACCTCTGAGGATGTTTTCCCAGAGGATGAGAGGCTAAACCTTTGGTTTCTTGGAGTGAAGGAAGCTAGGTGAAAAGTCCAGATGCAAAAGTGGAAAACTCTCATGTATTAAATACAGGTAGTTGGAGTTCATAAATGGCTTTTAAATCTAAAGTTTTGCTTTTAATCCCTTAGAATCACTTTGAATGGCCAATACATGATAAGCTTTTAGGTCTCTGTGGATACTTATTGTTAGATCCACATAAGACCATTAGTTATCATGTACGAGCCATTGGAAAGTGGCTCAAGGTGAAGACCCATAGTGTCTAAAGCCATTAATGGAACTTGACTACCATTTCTATTGACTTTTGATGGATTAAATCTTCATTGTTAAACCTATACCGGTTCGGGAAACAACCATCCTTTATGTTGTTGTCCCCAATACGAGGAGAAAAATCCGGAATTTCCCACTTTGCATTCTAAACTTGATCCTAGCAACCTTTAGCTTCTGGAGACTTTCTTTCTTCCATTTTTACCTAGTTCTATGTTAGTTCAGTTTCAAACACCACTTTCAAAACAAATTTTATTTTCTTTAAACTTTAAGTTTTTGACAAAGGAAATCATTAGACTCAATTTCTAATCTTGAGTCTATCACTAGTAGAGTGAAAACCCATCCTAGAGTTCGACCTATAGCTGCTATACTATAGTAGCTTTGCTACGCTAGTATGAGGTCATAGGATTTATAAATATTTTTATTAAAATACCCAACTGGGCACGAATCAATAAGGTTGTGGATGGCATAAGCTACTCTGTGTCATGAGCTTAGGGCTCTAGATTCTATGATCAACTTAGGGTTATCAATGATATGAATGACTCGGGGTTCAGGGAGCTCAGGCCTCTAGAAGCTATGACCAGCTCAGGACTGTGGATGATATGAATGATTCTTGGTCGTGAGCCCATGGCCCTAAATGCTATGAATATCTCAGGGTTGTGGATGACATGAATGACTTTGGGTTGTGAGCTTAAAACAATAGATGCTATGAATAGCTCAAGATTGTGGTTCACATGAATGACTTTAATTCGTGAGCTCAAGGCTCTAGATGTTATGAACAATTCAGGGCTATGGATGATAAGAATGACTCTAGGTAGTGTGCTCAAGGCTATAAAATCTTATGAACAGCTCAGGGCTATGGATGACATGAATGACATTAAATCATGAGCTTAGGGCTCTAGATGCTATCAATAGCTCAGGGCTATGGTTGACAGGAATGACTACGGGTTGGGAGTTAAGGGCTCTGGATGCTAAAAACAGCTTAGGGTTATTGATGACATGAATGACTCTAAGTCATTAACTTAGGGCTGTAAATGCTATGAATAGCTCAGGATTGTGGATGACATAAGTTACTTCGTGTTGTGAGCTCAGGGCTTTAGATGCTATGATTAGTTGAAGGTTATGGATGATAAGAATGGCTCGAGATCCCATGAGCTTAGGCCTCTAGATGCTATAACTAGCTCAGGGTTACGGATTATATAAATGATTCTTGGTCATGAGACATGACCCTAAAGGCTATGAATAGCTCACGACTGTGAATGACATGAACAACTCTAGGTCATGAGCTCAAAGCTCTAGGTGTTATGAATAACTCAGGGTTGTGGTTGACATGAACAACTCCAGGTCATGAGTTTAAGGTTCTAGATGTTATGAACAACTTAAGGCTATGGATGACATGAACGAGTTTGAGCCGTCAACTCAAGGCTGTGAATGCTTTGAATAGATCAAGGTTCTGGATAATAAGAATGACTCGAGATCCTGTTAGCTTAGGCCTATAGATGCTATGAAAAACTTAGGGTTGAGGATGATATCAATGATTCTGAGTCGTGAGCCTATGGATTTAAATGTTATGAATGGCTTAACATTGTTGTAGACATGATCGACTTTGGGTTATGAGTGCAGTGCTATAGATGCTATGAACAACTTAGGGTTGTGGTTAACATAAACGACTCTAGGTCTTGAGCTTAGAGCTCTAGATGCTGTGAACAACTCAAGGCTATGACTTACATGAACAAATCTAGGTCATGAGCTCAAGCCTCTAGATGCTATGAACAGATCAGGGATGAGGATGATATGAACTATTCTTGGTCATGAGCCTTTAGCTAAAAGGCTATGAACAACTTAGGGTTATAGTTGACATCAACGACTCTAGGTCATAAGCTTAGGGCTATAGATGCTATGAATAACTCAGAACTATGGTTGACATAAACGACTCTAGGTCATGAGCAAAATCCTCTAGATGCTTTGAACAACTTTGGGCTGAGGATGATATGAAGGATTCTAAGTCATGAGCCTATGGATCTAAGTGCTATGAAAAGATTAGGGTTGTAGTTGACATGAAAGACTTTGAGCTTAGGCTCTAGATCTTATGAATAACTTAAGACATGGTTGAAATGAATGACTCTAGGTCATGAGTTGGGGCCTCCAAATGCTATGAACAACTTTGCGCTGAGGAGGATATGAATGACTCTAGGACATAAGCCTATGGTCTAAATGCTATGAATAGCTAAGGGTTGTAGATGACAAGAACAACATCGGGTTATGAGCTTAGGACTATAAATGCTATGAACATCTCAAGGCTGTGGTTGAAAAGAATGAATTTAGGTTGTGAGCTTAGGGCTCTAGATGCTATGAACAACTTAAGGCTATAGATAACATGAACAACTCTATATTATGAGCTAAAGGCTTTAAATGCTATGAACAACTCAAGGCTACGGATGACATGAGCTACACCAGGTCATGAGATCAATGATGTGGATGCTATGAGTGTTCCAAGGTTGTGGATGATATAAATGACTCGAGATCTCATGAACTCAGTAATCTAGATGTTATGAATAACTCAGAATTGTGGATGTTATGAACGATTCTTAGTTGTAAGCCCATGGCCCTGAATGCCATGAACAATTGAGGGTTATGGTTGACATGAACTACTCTACGTCATGAGCTCTGGACTCTAGATGCTATGAACAACTCAAAGTTGCCATTGGCATGAATGACTTTGGGTCAAAAGCTCTAGGCTTTCGATGCTATGAGTAGATCAATGTTGTAGATGATATGAACGACTTGGGATCCTATGAACTAAGGCCTCTAGATTATATGAACAACTTAAGGTTGTGGATGGTATGAACGATTCTATGTCATGAGCTCGAGGATGTGGATGACCTGAACAAATCTGGGTCATGAGGTTAGGGTTGTCGATATTATGAACAGGTCAAGGTTGTGGTTGAAATGAATGACTCAAGGTCGTGAGCTTAAGGCTCTAAAAGCTATGAACAATTGAGGGTTTTAGATGATATGAATGACTCGGGAACTCATGTGCTCATGACTTTAGATGCTATCAATATTTCATGGTTGTGGTTGATATAAACGACTTTAGGTTGTGAGCTCTAAGCTCTAGATATTGTGAACAACTCGGGATTGTGGATGACATGAATGACTCAAGCTCATGAGCTCATATCTTTAGATACTATGAACAACTCAAGCTTGTGGTTGACATGAACGACTCGCGGAAGTGAACTCAGGGATCTAGATGTTATGAATAACTCAGGGCTATGGATGATAAGAACAACTTCGGGTGGCGAGCTTAAGGTTTTAGATGTTATGAATAGCTCAGGGCTCTACATGACATGAACAACTTTGGGTCATGTACTCAGTCTCTAGTTGCTTTGAACAACTCTGAGTTATGAGCTCAATGTTCTAGATGCTATGAAAAGCTCATGATTGTGGATGATATGAATGACTCTAAGTCGTTTATTCAAGGCTCTAGATGTTATGAGCAACTCAGGACTACAATTGAAATGAACGACTTCGGGTCATGAGCTATGAGTTGTGGATGCTATGAAAAGATTAGGGTTGTTGATGACATAAACAACTCTACGTCGTGAGCTCAAGGCCTTCAATGCTATAAGCAACTTAGGGCTATGGTTCAAATGAACGACTTTAGGTCTTGAGCTCAGGGCTCTAGATGATATGAACAACTTAGAGCTATGGTTGAGAGGAACAACTCTGGGTCATGAGCTTAGGGCTCTAGATGCAATGAATAGCTCAGGGTTGTGGATGACATGAGCTACTATACATCATTAGCTTAGAGCTCTAGATGCTATGAACAACTCAAGGGTGTGGATGGCATGAGCTACTATACATCATTAGCTTAGAGGTCTAGATGCTATGAACAACTCAAGGGTGTGGATCATATGAATGATTCTTGGTCTTGGGCACATAGCTTTAAATGCGATGAATAGCTCAGGGCTCTAGATCCGATGTATAATTTAAGGATCTAGTTGCTACAAACAGCTCAAGGTTGTTGTTTACATGNTGAGTCATAGCATTTAGAGCGTTGACATCACAACCTTGAGTCATTCATGTCATCAACAACCTTGAGTTATTCATACCTTTTGGAGCCCTAAGCTCATAGGACCCTAATTCATTCACATCATCCACAGTTGTGAGTTGCTCATTACCTGTAGAGCTCAAAGCTAATGACCTAGAGTCATTCATGTCATCCACAACCCTGAGTTGTTCATAGCATCTAGAGCATTGAGCTCACGACCTAGAGTCATTCACATCATCCACATCTCCTATCTGTTCATAGCATCTAAATCCCTTAGCTCACGAGTCGGAGTTGTTCATGTCATTCATAGCCATGAGCTATTCATAGCATCTTGGGTGCTGAGCTCATGAGACAAAGTCATTTAAGTTATCCATAGCATCGAGTTGTTCATTGCATATAAAGTCCTAAGCTCACGACCTGGAGTCATTCATGTCATCCAAAGCCCTGAGTTGTTCATAACGTCTAGAGCCCTGAGCTCATGACCTAAAGTCGTTCATGTGATCCACAACCTTGAGTTGTTTGTTGCATCTAAAGCCTTGAGCACACAACCTTGAACCGTGTATGTAATCCATAACCCCGAGTTGAACATAACTTCTAGAGACCTGAGCTCACAAGAGCCAAGTCATTTATATCATCCACCATTCTTGGTTGTTCATATCATCTAGAGCCCTAAGCTCATGACCTAAAGTCATTCATGTAATCCATAACCTTTAACTATTCATGTAATGTAGAGCCTTGGGCTCATAACCTAGAATCATTCATATCATCCACAGACTTGAGTTGTTCATTACATCTAGAGCCATGAGATCATGGGAACCTAAGTTATTCATATCATCCACAACACTTATTTATAGAATCTAGAGTGCTGAGATCATGACCCGAAGTCATTCATGTCATCCACAACCCTTATATGTTCAAAGCATCTAACGCCCTCAGCTTACGAGTTGAAATTGTTCATGTAATCCACAAATTTCAACTATTCATAGCATTTAGAGCCTTGAGCTCACAACCAATAGTCATTCATGTCATCCACAATCTTAAGTCATTCATAGGATCCAAAGCCTTAAGCCCACAACCCGGATTCGTTCATGTCATCCATAACCCTAAGTTGTTCATAACATCTAAATGTTAGGATATAGCCCTTAAAAGTAGGACATGATGTAACAAACTTTTTTTTATTATTTATGTAATAAATTTTCAGCTCACTTTTGTCATTTTTTTTCCTTGTATTATATCTTGTAAGCATTCTGGCTTACATCTTTTACATTGTACATGCTTGGGTGCATTAAGAGTTGCATAGATAAGTTAACAAGGTCTCTATATTGGGATAATTGATTAATTGGTAGGCCCTATTGGGCTAATTAATTAATTAGAACCCATTTTAGGCTAGATTAAGTAACATAATTCCATGTGGTCTCAAGTCACTTAAGCCCACTTAGGAACCCTATAAATACCCCATAGGGTTTAAGGTTTCCATAGCTTTTGTCTTCTACCATCCAAAGAGATAGAGAGCCATAGCTCCACCCTCTTTTCTTCCCTACCGGAAGTGTGTCAAGATCAAGGTTTGAGTCACCAAGTGGAAGACTTTGGGTCTACGAGACTTCTGTGATTTCATTTTTCATTTTCACCATGTGAATTTCATTTAGGAATATCTGAATCTAAGGTATGGTTTGCATTAGCATTTTCTGAATCATTTTAAAGTTTAAAAATGTCATTTTCCCACTGTGGATAGGATTGAGAAAAGGCATAGGATAGTTATGCATGTTCCTAACCTAATCCAGGCTTGGGAAACGGAGAGTCTAGATTTTTCCCATCAACTGATATAAGAGCAATAGGTTAGTAATCGTGCTTGAACCATTCTAGGGTGTGCTAACTTGGTTTTATATGGTTTTTATTTATAATATGATGGCTATAAGAATGATTTCTTTTTATCGGGAATGTAATAATTACTTGGATTGGTTTTTAATTTTACTAGATGGGTTGTAAGCCTTATAAGAGACATAGGATTTTTTTATTTTTTATTTTTTAATTGTAAAAATCCTTTTTTTAAAAAAAAAAAAATAGAATGATATGTAAACTCCAAATCTTTGGAGTATGAGATTTTATTGTAAAAATCCTTTTTTTTTTTAATCATTCTTTGTAACCTATGGAGAGTATGGAAGCAATCCAAAGCATCATAAAGTGTTTGCACACATTCGCTTGAAGTTTTTTTCATAAGTTCCCATGGTGATTTAAGGAAAAAGAAAGATTCTTGGAAATTCTTGATTTCAAATCCTTGATAACCTAGTTTTGTCATTTTTAACTTAAAATTGGGATGAATTATCTAAAGATTTTTTGGAAAAACAACATATGGTTTTGAATCTTAGGTAGTTAGGAATCAAAGTCTTCAAAAATATCACAATTCGGAGTTGAAACGAGGGAGTTGTTGTCAATTGAAGTAAGGCTACACAAAGAGCATGGTAGCATAGTGTCGCTGACTTTAACAAAAAAATCAGGGCTATCTCCTATGAGTTATTATTATTATTATTATTATTAGGGTAAAACACATATGGTTTTGAAGCTTAGGAAGTTAGAAATCCATTGCTTCAAAAAAGTCAGAATTCAGAGTTGAAACAAGAGAGATATGGTTCATTGAAGCAAGATTGCGCAAAAGGCATGCAATTACTAGATTGAGTTTGAACCAAATTGTTTTTGGTTGTTTGGGTTTTAGTTTTTGGGCCACTTTTTGGGCTTTTTTGTGGCATTTGAGCCTGTTGGGTTTTTCTTTTTTCACTAACCCTGTCTTTGGTTGTAGAGCTATTTTGACAATTTGGATTTTATCCAAATTCGCAATAGGATCCCAAGGCCATATGAATTATTTATTTAATTTCATTTTATGTATTTTATGTTTTTTAAAATTTTTGGCATAAAATATATTTTAGTATTCTTAAGTAAATGAATTTTCATATATTTTTTCCTTATTTTAGATAATTTATTAAATTGCAATGTGCTAGGAATTAAGAAAATCTTATTTAGGTAAAGACAAGTTGGAAAGAAATAAGGAACTTACTTCATTTTCAAAATTAAACTCTTAGTCATTTTTTTAATTAATAAATAAATCTTATTAGATTTTAGATCTTTAAGAGTCTTTTTATTTTAGGGAAGAAGTTTCATTTTTCCAAGTCTTTATAAATTTTTTTCCTATTTAGCACAAGATTCTATTTTAAAGAAATAAATTATTTTTGGAAAAATATATGATGGAAAATTCATGATTAAGATAGCTTACCAAGATATTGTTTCAAATAAAACAAATTAAAATGGTAATTTTGGATTTTCTTAAAAGAATAAATTTTCATGAGTCTTATTTCCATTATTATTTATTGAAGGAATTGGTTGTTGTCATTTGGAATTTCAAATTCCTTTTGTGACTTTCCTTTATTTGAGTTAGGTGGTTCTCTAGGCTCCCTCTCCCCCTCCCCCTCGAGAGGATGAGGACACCATTTAGTTTGAAAACTAAAGTTCAAGGATAAGGAATATGAAAGATATCCCTATTTGGCACATGAGTCCCAATTCAAGTAATAAATAAAAGTTTTGGAAATCCTAATGATAGATAATTTATTTTAAGATAGTTACCAAAATTATCTTAAAGTCTCTCTTCCAAAATATTAAGTGGGAGTGGATCATAGACAAGCCCATAGCCTCCATGATCGGGCCTATCTTGATTTTCGGCCCATTACCATCTTAAAGATGGGGTGGCCCAAGGAAGGGATAAGGACTATCCTTTATGGACAAGACTATATATGTTCATAGAGGGAGTGGCCAATCCTAAATATGGAACTCTTCATTTGGTAACATTGATGTCAAGGATCTTGGTTACACACTTAACTTAGACATGAAGTGGTAGAATCACCTAAAGTGGTCCCACTTGCATAGGCTAAGGGCTAAATATAAAGGTATGTTGATCAATGCCTTAGGATAAACTTTGGAGGTTTAAGGCAAGTTGATTAATTAGAGAAGGTCTCTACCTAGTAATAGGAGTCTTAACCTACCTAAAGTAGGCTTTATTCTTATGATACTAGGATACCTTAGATAAACATATGTAGTTTGAGAGAACTATACTTTTGCTAAATTAATTACCAACTTGCCTTGAATGCTTAGTTTCTTTTTATTAATGCATGAAATTATTATATTTGTTACAAATATCATGTCTTTAACATATCATCTATTATCTTTTGTTTAAATTGGACCTAATTATATATTGAAAATAATCTGGATATAGTATTAATTCCATAAAAGCTTATTTTGGTTCAATTTGTTATTTCTTTTGAACAAACCTATTGTAAAGTAAGAGAAGCAAATCAAAGGTGGCATAAGATGAATCAAAAGACTAAGTCTCTAATACTTGGGTATTTAGATAATGTGTTACAAAAGCAACACATGTCAATTGTTATAGTATATGATATTCTCTTTAAAGTTGCAAGGTTTATTTGGTGATAAGGGCAAGTCAATGAGATAAGTTGCCCTTAAGACTATTATGAATACCAAGATTCAAGTTATCTTAGAGATCTTACCAGATTCCTTTGGGATGGGTAAGAAGATTCTCAAAGAGTAAAAAGGTGTACATATGGAAGTGAAGGTTATTCAAGATTTTATACCAAGAAGAAGAACAACAACACCAAATAAGGAAAGTTCAAGAAAATGAATGAGAGAACAAACTCATGGTCAATGATTCCTTTGTGACCTTTTAGTACGCTTAAAAAATCAATGCTTGGAGTGCCTAAGGATAGGCAAGTACACATCATATTCTCATTGTTAAATAAATAGTAGTGGATTTCACCAATTGTAGTGGATAGATTTCAGACCCACTATTTGTAGTTCTTTACAGGGTTTTCAATAAGTGAGAAGGTCACATGATGAGATTATACTTACCTTAGCTTCAGTTGCAAGGTTAGTTGTGCAAGTTAGTGGGAGGTACTACATTTTTTATGTGAGACTCCATTATCACTTTGCCAAGTAATGAGAATAGTCAAATCTCACTAAAAGAAAGAACCTAACACTAATCAAACATTTAGCTTCTAATGCCTAAGTCATAGTAATCTATATAGGATCCAAATACTAATTAAGTCTAGACCTTATTAATCTAGAAGATCTTTTAGTTTATGAATCCTATATAGATGGTAAAAAGAACAAGAGACTTCTTTATTTTTAAAGGACATGGAACTAAGAAATGTTTTGAGTTAGTGCATACACACCTATATGAACCTTTTTGTGTTTATATATGGAAAGTATGGGTATTTAATCATTTTACTTTGGATATGTAGATAGGAAATCTGATGCCTTTGACAAATTTAATAAATTTAAGGCAGAATCGGACAACCTATTAGGTAAACATATCAAGGCACTTCAATTAGATTGAGGTGGTTAGTCTAGCAGGTTTGATTATTTCCAAATGGAGCATGAGATCTTATCCCAATTGTGTGCACTAAGGACTCCATTGCAAAATGGATAAATGGAAATGAGATGTTGAACTTTGATAGACAAAGTGAGATCGGTGTTTGGTTTCTCATTACTTCCCATATTCTTTGGGGATATAGCTTAAAGATTGTATATTATGTTTTCTTTTTCTAAAGAGGTGTATTAGTTTATAGGATATCCAAGAGGATTTCGGGATTATTACTTTATAGTCAAAATTGTCAAAAGGTGTTTTTTCATTACAAATACCATATTTTTTATGAAGACTATATGATATGTAATAAGACAAACAATGATAGAAATAGGAGAATACTAAAAAATAGTCCCACTACACATAAGATACAATGGATCTAGTACCAACCATTCCCATTTCTGGTACACTGATGCCTTGTCATAGTGGGAGGGTTATTAAACAACTAAACTGATTCATGTATTTGGGAAAGTCTTTTGAGGCCATTCTAAAGGAACATGAGATCGATCCTCTAGAGTATGATAAAGCGATGAGCAATGTAGATGCATATCTTTGGCAAAAAGCTATGGAGGCAAAGTTAGAATCCCTATGATTCTAATGTAGTTTGGGTTCTTGTAGAAACACCTAAAGGGATAAAACCCATAGGTGTAAGTTGGTTTACAAAAGGAATAGAGTCAATGGAAAAGTTGATATTTATGTGGTTAGGTTGTAGCTAAAGATTATAGTTCAAAACATTATTTCAAATATGGGAAACC
Organism: Vitis riparia; assembly: GCF_004353265.1. Lineage (NCBI taxonomy): Eukaryota > Viridiplantae > Streptophyta > Magnoliopsida > Vitales > Vitaceae > Vitis > Vitis riparia. Next base: position 17,312,101 of record NC_048448.1, read on the forward strand.
TTTTCACCAGTAGCCATATTTAAGTCCATCAGAGTACTCCTACCCATTGTGGTGTATCTTGTTTATGAGATATTGCAATAGGATGTTTAGATAGTGTTCTTAAACGATTATCTTGATATTAACATTTATATGATGTGACCAAATTTTTTCATAACAAAAGGCCTTGTGTGTACAAGAAGGTGCAAGGAAGCATGGTGGTCTTTATGATCTTGTATGTTGATGACATCCAACTCATTTGTAATGATATAAGGTTATTGTCATCAGTCAAGATTTGGTTTTCTACTCAGTTCCAGATGAAGGATATGGGAGAAGCATGGTATATTCTTGAGATTAAGGTCCTTAGGGATTATAAGAATAGAAAACTAGCGTTATCTCAAGCTACCTACATAGATAAGTTTTTTTTCAAGTATGTGATGCTATGTACTAGGCTAGATATTTGCTTTGTAATGGGTATGGTGAGTAGATATCAATCTAATCTAGGTTCAAAACATTGGACAACTATAAAAAAATATACTCAAGTATCTTAGGAGAATAAGGGATTATGTGTTTATGCTCCAAGGTGTTGAGATAGTTTAGAGGGTGACATGATGGTTGACAAGATTTGTGTAGAACCTGGTGGATCCCTTCACCAAGACATTGATAGGGAGAGTCTTTGTTGGTCACAAGGATAACATAGGTCTTAGATGAGTATCTAGCATGCTTTATAGGCATGATGCTTTGAGGACAAGTGGGAGAATATTAGGATAAAGCCCTTAAAAGCATGACATGATGTAATAAATTTGGAATTCATTAATTAATGATATTCCAGTTTCACTTTTATTTATCCTTATTCAATGTATTATACTTTATGAGCATTCTTGTCTGCATCTTTTGCATTGTATGTGACTTGGGTGAATTAGGAGTGGCATAGAAGATATAAGTCATGAGTTCCTTGCAAATGGATGACTTGTTCACAATCGGTTCATTAGCCCAAGCAACCCAGTAGAGGTTATAGTGCACCACCTCCTAATTGGAGGGATGACTGGTCTTGGTTATCGGGATGGGTTTCCCATGGTGAGTGCAATAGTGTGTATGGTTACACATTGGACCAGACCTATAGTGAGTCATGACTTAAGGCTATCAAATAGTCATGAGCTCACCAAGCTGCTTCATTGTGTTGTCTCTCAATCTTAAGAGAATATTGAGCTTGTGCTAAAGTTAGCAATGACTTTGACCTATGGGTGAAATCGTAAGCTAATTATATATTCCCTATGGATTGGGTCATTGTTAATGGAAGTCGATAGCAATAGGTATTCTCAAGAGAGGCATCAATATATCTTTTGGATTGAGATAGTGTGTTCCCTTGGGTTATCCTAAGGAGGTGTGTTCATGGAAACTATGACCATAGTAGTTCCTTAAGTGGAACTTGACATAGGCTCTTTGAGAGCTAAGATATGTCAATTGAACACACAATAGGAGGATTTGTAGCTCAAGAAAGGTAGATCTAATCTTGAAAGGCTAATATATTTCACCTTATTAAACTACAAACATGAGTTCATGGGGAGACTAAACACAATAGATAGCAGTTCACGGACCTGAGCACTTGGTGTCTCATTGTTATTTACATAGGATATTGAAGTTCAGTTAATTTTTTGTAGTGGAATGTTGAATCAACTTTAGAATTGGATTATAAGGGAGCCAACATTCCTATGGGTCCCAGTGGTTCCCACTCTGAGCTCATATACCTTGTTGGCATGGGTTGGTTGTGTCTATCAACTCCCCTTATGTTTGAATGTCGTGGGCACTTGGGTGAATGCACTATAAAGCTATAATATGTGTTTTTCCTAATAACAATTACTTTTAGAAGAGTTGGTAGCATCTAAGGTCATATAAGTGGTATCAAAGTCGAGGTCACGGGTTCGAACCCTAAGGGTATTGCTGGAGAGAGAGAGATTATTGGCAAATTGAAGGATTAGCTCTAGGCTCACTTTTATCAATTAAGGCATTTTGTTAATTACAGAAGGTTGCATAAGGGTAAGTGAATAAGGTCTCTAGATTGGGATAATTGATTAATTAGTAGGCCCTAGAGGCTTGTGTACACTTCCCTAAGTCATTCATACTATCAACAACTTGAGTTGTTCATAGCATTTACAGCCTTGATCAATTCATAACATCTAGAGCCTTAAGCTTACAGAACCCCGACTCATTTGTAACATCCATAATTTTAGTTTTATATAGCATTTAGAGCCCTAAGCTTATGACCCAGAGTCATTAATGTCATCCATTACCTTGATCCATTCATTACATCTAGAGCCTTCAACTCATGACCCAGAGTCATTGATGTCATCCACAACCCTAAGTTGTTCATATCATCTAGAGCCTTGAGCACATGACCTTGAGTCGTTCGTATCATTCACAACCCAATCTATAAATAGCATTTAAAGCCCTAAGCTCATGATCTAAAGTCATTCATGTCATCCATAACCCTAAGTTGTTCATAGCTTCTAGATCCTTGAGGTCTCGACTTAGAATTATTCATATCATCCATAACCCTAAGCTATTCATAGCATCTATTCCTAGAGCTCACAATCTAGAATCGTTCATGTTATCCATAGCCTTGAGCTATTCAAAACATCTAGAGCCATGAGCTCATGAGCCAAAATCGTTCATATCATCCATAATCCTGAGTTACTCATGGCATGTAAAGCCCTTAACTCACAACCAGAAGTCATTCATTTCATCTATGGCCTTGAGTTGTTCATATCATCCAGAGCCCTGAGCACACAACCCCAAGTCGTTCATATCATCAATGACCTGAGTTGTTCAAAGCATTTATAGCCCTAATCTCGTGACCACGAGTTGTTCATGTCATCCACAACCCTGAGCTCTTCATAGTATCTAGTACCTTAAGCTCAAGTCCTAGAATCGTTCATATCATCCACAGCCCTGAGCTATTCATAGCATCTAGATCCCTGAGTGTTGGTAACCCTAGATTACTCCATTCTCATACCCTAGATCTAGAAGGGTGCATGAAAATTTATCCTAAGCTCTCTAAATCTATAAGAACGGATAGATAGGTATTAAAAAACAATATTAATACCATTGTAAACTTAGATCTAGAGAATAAGGCCACGTACCTTTGATATAAATGTTCCCAAATCGATTCGAATTGATATAGATAACTCCAAAGTCGTAATGGATCTCGTTAACATTGTGATCTTCCACCCGATGACTCTTCCTTGTGTCTAAGCACTAAGATGGTGGAGATCTTAAGGGTGGAGGCTAGCATTTTCTCGTTAGACAATCCAAAAAGGTTGCTAATTGATTAATTAACCCTATAAGGCCTAATTAATTGATTAGCCAAGTCTAGAGATACCACTCACTTATCCTTGTGCAACCTTGCATACTTACCAAAATGCTCTTATGCACAAAAGTGAACTAAAAACCCATCCAACTCTCATAAACCATGCCAACAAATAATATGATCTTAGAGAAGAGACCACTAGGACCCATAGGAGTATTGACTCCCTCATAATCAAATTCTGAAATTGACTCAACATCCCACTACAGAGAGTTAACCACACTCTAATACCCTACATATATTACAACGAAACACTAAGTGCTCAGGTCCATGACCTACTATCCACTGCATGTAGATTCCCCATGAATTGGTGTCCGTAATCTAACAAGATAGTGCTATCACTTATCAAGATTACCTCTCAAATCCTTGAGTTATAAATCCCACTTATTATGTGATCATCTAGCTTTAAGGAGTATATGTCAAATTCCAGTAAAGGAATTGTTGTGGCCATAGATTTCATGATCACATGTGCTTTAGATCACCCAAAGGGACACACTATCTCAATCCCATGAGATATCATGGTGCCTCTATTGAGAATACCTATTGCCATCAGTATTCATCAATAGTGACCTAATCCATAAGGATGTATGACCACTTTAGGGTCTCACCCATAGGTCAAAGCCTCCTGATGATTTTGACATAGGCTCAATATCCTCTCAAGGTTGAGAGTCTATGCAGTATAGTAGCTTAGTGAATCATGACAATTGATAGCCTTGCGTCATGATTCACTATAACTCGTATCTAGTGTGCATAACATACACTAATGCACTTACCATGGGAAACCCATCCTAACGTCTAAGACAAGCCATCTCTCCAATTAAGAGGTGGTACATTATAGTCTCCACTAGATTGCCTAAATCTATGAACCAACTGTGGACAACTTATTTACTTACAAGGAACCCATGACTTGTATCTTCTGTGCAACTCTTATTGCACCTAAGTCAGGGACAATGTAAGAGACATGAGTTCAATACTCAAATCAATGTCAGTACACCAAAGGGACAACAAGGGGATAGTTAAGTCTAATTTTGTTATAACATGTCTTGCTTTTAGGGGCTTAATCCCAACACAAAGCTCACAAGTCCCCAAGTTGTTCATATCATCCATAACCCTGTACTATTCATAGCATCTAAAGCCTTGAGCTCATGACCCGAAGTCGTTCATGCCATCCATAAATCTAAACTATTCATAGAATCTAAAGGCTTAAGCTCATGACCTAGAATCATTCATATCATCCACAACCCTGAGTTGCTCATAACAACTAGAGCCTTGAGCTTATGGGACCCTGATTCATTCATATAAACCACAACTTTGAGTTGCTCATAGCATCCTGAGCCATGAGCTCATGACTTGGAGTTGTTCATGTCATCCACAACCCTGAGCTATTCATAGCATCTAGAGGCTTAAGCTCATGACCTAGAATTGTTCATATCATCAACATCCCTGAGCTGTTTATAGCATCTAAAGCCTTAAGTTCACTGGACCCTAAGTAGTTCATATCAACCATAACCTTGAGCTTCTCCATCCTTAACCCTGAGCTATTAATAAGATCGAGAGCCTTGAGCTTATGGGACCTTGAGTCATTCCTATCATTCATAACCCTTAGCTATTCATAGCATCTAAGACCCTAAGCTCATGACCCGAAGTCATTCATATCATCTATAGCCTTGAGTTGTTCATAGCATCTGCATACCTTAGCTTATGACCCGGAGTAGTTCATGTCATCCACAAACTTGAGCAGTTAATAACATCAAGAGTACTTAGTGCACTTCCCTAAGTCGTTCATGTTAGGAACCTTAGATTACTTCGTTCCCATGCCCTATATCATGTAAGGTGCATGCAAATATATCCTAGGCTCTCTAAATCTATCATAGTGGATAAACCAATATTAAAAAATAATAAGAATACCATAGAAAACATAGATCTAAAGAATAAAGCCACATACTTTTGATCGGAATGTTCCCGAATCAATTCCAATCGATGTAGATAACTCCAAAGTCATAGTAGATCTCATAACCACCATGATCTTTCACCTGATGACTCTTCCTTGTGTCTAAGCAATATGATAGTGAAGATCTCAAGGATAGAGGCTAGGGATCTTTCTCTATACTAAAGGGGAGAATGGAAAGACATTGAAACCTTAACCCCTAAAGGGGTATTTATAGGCTTCGTGTTGAGGCTTAAGTGAATTAAGCCCAACATGGGCTTCGGTCACTTAATCTAGCCTAAAAAGGTTGCTAATTGATTAATCAACCATACAAGGCCCTAATTAATGAGTTAGCCCAGTCCAAAGATGCCACTCACTTATCCTTGTGCAATCTTGTGTAATTACCAAAATGCCCTTATGCACAAAAGTGAACTAAAAACCCATCCAACCCTCATAAATCATGTCATCAAGGAATATGAGCTTAGAGCAGGGACCATTGGGACCCATAAGAGTACTTGTTCCTTCATAATCAAATTCTAAAATTAACTTAACATCCCACTAAAAAGAGTCAACTCCACTCTAGTGCCTTATGTAAATTACAATAAGACAGCAAGTGCTTAGGCTCGTGACCTACTACTTTCCACTGCATGTAGACTCCTCATGAACTAGTGTTGGTAAGCTAACAAGGTACTGCTATCACCTATCAAGATTACCTCTCAAATCCTTGAGTTACAAATCCCACTTATTATGTGATCAACTGATATACTCTAGCTCCAAGGAGCATATGTCAAATTCCAATAAAATAATTAATATAGCCACAAATTTCATGATCACATGTCTTTTGGATCACTCAATGGGACATGTTGTCTTAATCCCATGAGATATCATGGTGTCTCTATTGAGAATAATTGTTGCCACCAACTTTTATCAATAGTGACCTAATCCATAGGGATATATCACTTCAGGGTCTCACCCATAGGTTAAATCTTCTTATTGATTTTCGTAGAGACTCAATATCCTCTCAAGGTTGAGAGTCTATGCAGTATAGTAGCTTGGTGAATCATGACAATTGATAGCATTGTGTTATGATTCATCATAGGTCCTGTCTAGTGTACATCACATACACTAGTACACTCACCATAGAAAACCCATCCTGATGGCCAAGACAAGCCATTCCTTCAATTAGGAGGTGGAGCACTACAGTCTTAACTAGATTGCCTAAATCTATGACCAACTATGGACAACTTATCTACTTATAGGGAACCCATGACTTGCATCTTTTGTACAACTCCTAATGCACCCAAGTCATGTACAATGTAAGACACATGGGCTGAATATTCAAATGAATGTCAATATACCAAGGGGATAGCAAGAGGATGGTTAAGTCTAACTTTGTTACATCATTTCTTGCTGATTACTACCCAAAAGTGCCATTTTACACCTTTAAGTCATTATGTTTTAAGCACTTTTGTGTAGTAATTCTTCACCTTTATTCCAATTGGCATGTTAAGGACCTAGCAATGACTTCTAATCATATTTGTGGCTAGTTTTAGTGTTTTGACATCTTTATGGATCATTAAGACAAGCCAACCAAAGAAGAAAAGCAAAGAGAAGCAAAGAAAATCAAAAGAGAAGCAAGGAGGAAATCTGAAGTCAGCAGCTGCAGTGTTCTTTGGCACTTTTGGAGCACTTCCCGAAGTCCATTTTTTACATGCTATATACCGTTTCGAAGCTCAAGAAGTCAAAAATCCAATGCTTCAAACCGTACATGATTTGGAGCTGAAACGAGGAAGTTATGACCTTTGGAAGAAAACTGCTCCAGGTGTGCGAAAATTTCGCACACCTTCTGAATGGTGTGCGAATTTCGCACACCTGTGCGAAATCCCTTCTGAATGGTGTGCGAATTTCGCACACCCCCTCCCCTGTTTTGTCGACTCCACTTTAGATATTTTCTTAAGTTTCTTTTGATGTAATTTCCTTTCTTCTCCTTGTAGCAAGCCAATGAAAAGCTTTGCTTTTGTAAAAACTATATAAGGGGTGGAAATCACCTCTTGAAGACATGTAACCCGAGTGTTGAGCTTAACACTTAGCAATATACAGAGCACTCTCATTTTCTATTTTCTCGTTACTATTTTCTCTTTCTTGGAAGCCAAACAACCTCTGAGGATGTTTTCTCAGAGGATGAGAGGCTAAACTCTTGGTTTCTTGGAGTGAAGGAAGCTAGGTGAAAAGTCCAGATGAAAAGTTGGAAAATGCTCGTGCATTAAATTCAGGTAGTTGAAGTTCATAAATGGCTTTTTAATCTAAAGTTTTGCTTTAAATCCCTTAGAATCACTTTGAATGGCCAATACATGGTAAGCTTCAGGTCTTTATGGATGCTTATTGCTAGATCCATATTAGTCCATTAGTTATCATGTACGAGCCATTGGAAAGTGGTTCAAGGTGAAGACCTATATAGTGTCTAAAGCCATTAATGGACCTTGACTACCATTTCTATTGATTTTTATGGATTAAATCTTCATTGTCAAACCTACACCGGTTCGGGAAATAACTATAGGTTAAATCCCCAATGCGAGGAGAAAAATCCGGAATTTTCCACTTTGCATTTTAAACTTGATCCTAGCAATCCTTAGCTCCGAGAAACTTTATTTCTTCCATTTTTAATTAGTTTATGTTAATTTAGTTTCAAATACTTTCAAAACAAATTTTATTTTCTTTTTAAGCTTTAAGTTTTTGATAAAGGAAATCATTAAATTTAATTTCTAATCATGAGTATATCATTGGTAGAATGAAAACCCATTCCAGAGTTCGACCCTAGAGCCACTATACTATAGTAGCTTTGCTACACTAGTATGAGGTCATAGGTTTTATAAATGTTTTTGATTAAATGACCCGACTGGATTTCCATGCGAATCACTTGCTTTTTGGGGCTCAATCCCAATATTTAGACCCCTAATCTCACAACCCTAAGTCGTTCATATTGTTCATAGCCTTTAGCTATTCAGAGCATCTACATCCCTTAGCTCATGACCTGAAGTAGTTCATGGCATCCGCAACTCTGAGCTATTCCTAGCATCTAGAGGCCTAAGCACACTTCCCCATGTCGTTCATATCATAAACAACCTGAGTTATTCTTAGCATTTATAACCTTGTGCAATTCATAAAATCTATAGCCTTAAGCTTATATGACCCCAAATCATTTATATCATCCATAACCCTAGTTATACATAACATTTACAACCCTAAGCTCGCAACTCGGAGTCATTCATGTTACCCACATCACTCAACTGTTCATAGCATCTAGAGCCTTAAGCACATGAACCTGAGCCATTCATATCATCCTCAACCCTAGTTGTACATAGCATTTAGAGCCCTAAGCTCATGACCCATTCATTCATGCCATCCATAGCCTTGAGTTGTTCATAGCATCTAAAGCCTTAAGCTCATGACCCATAATCATTCATATCATTCAAAGCCCTGAGTTGTTCATAGCATCTAGAGCCCTAGGCATACGACCTCGAGTTGTACATATTATCCATAGCCTTGGATATTCATAGCTTTTATTGCCCTAAGCTCATGACCTGGAATCGTTCATGTTATCCATAGCCCTAGATGTGTTTAAAGAATCTAGAGCCTTGAGCTCACAACCTAGAATCTATCATATCATCCACAACCATGAGTTGTTCATAGCATTTAAAGCCCTTAGCTCACTACTTTGAGTCGTTTATGTCATCCACAACCTTGAGCTATTCATAACATCTAGAGCCTCGAGCTCATGACCCACAATTGTTCATATAATCTACAACCCTAAGTTGTTCATAATATCTAGAGCCCTAAGCATATGACCTTGAGTCATTCATATCATTCATAGCCCTGAGTTATTCATAGCATCTATTACTCTGAACTCACAACCTGGAATTGTTCATGTTATCCATAGCACTTAAGGTGTTTAAAGAATCTAGAGTCTTGAGCTCATGACCCAGAATTGTTCATATCATCCACAACCATGAGTTGTTCATAGCATATAGAGCCCTTAACACACTACCCTGAGTTGTTTATGTAATCCATAACCTTGAGCTGTTCAAAGCATCTAGAGGCCTGCACACACTTCCCTGAGTCATTCATATCATTAACAGCCTGAGCTGTCAATTGCATTTACAGTCTTGAGCTATTTATAGAATCTAGAGCCTTGAGTACACTACCTCAAGTCTTTCATATCACCCATAGTGCTAGCTGTACGTAGCATTTATAGCCCTAAGGTTACAACTCATAGTTGTTCATGTCATCCATTGCCCTGAGCTATTCATAACATCTTGAGCCTTGAGATTACGACCTAGAATCGTTCATTTCATTCACAACCCAGAGCTATTCAAAGGATCTAAAACCCTCAACTCATAGGATCTCGAGTCATTCATACCATCACAGACTTGAGCTGCTCATAGCATCTAGAGCTGTGAGTTGACAACTTAAAGTTGTTTATGTTATCCATAGCTTTTAGCTGCTCATAACATCTAGAGCCCTAAACTCATAGGAATTGTGTTCTTGACATCCACAACCCTGAGTTGTTTATAGCATCCAAAACCCTTAACTTACAACTCGGAGTCATTCATGTCATCCACAACCTTAAGAGTTATTCATAGCATTTAGAGCCTTGAGCACACAATCCCAAGTTGATCATATAATCCACAACCCAAGTTGAATATAGCAATTAAAGCCCTGACCTCTCAACCTAGAGTCGTTCATGTCATCCACAACCTTGAGTTGTTCATAGCTTCGAGATCCTTGAGTTCATGACCTAGAATCATTCATATCATCCACAACCCTGAGTTGTTAATAGCATCTAAAGCCTTAAGAATTTGACCCCAAGTCATTCATGTCATGGATAACCCTAAGTTATTCATACCATCTATTACCCAAAGCTCACAACCCAGAGATGTTCATGTTATCCGTAGCCCTGAGTTATTCAAAGCTTCTAGAGCCTTGAGTTCATGACCCAGAATCGTTCATATCATCCATAACCCTAAGTTGTTCATAGCGTCTGGAGCCTTTAACTCATAACTAAAAGTCTTTCATGTCATCCATAGAACTGAGTTGTTCATGTCATCTAGAACCCTAAGCACACTACCCTGAGTCGTCTATATCATCAATGGCTTTAGTTGTTCAAAGTATTTGTAGCCTTAAGCTCATGACCAAGGGTTAGTCATGTCATCCACAACTTTGAGCTCTTCATAGCATCTAGTGCCTTGAGCTCAAGACCTAGAATCATCATATCATCTATAACCCTAAGTTGTTCATAACATATAGATCCCTGAACTCACGACCCAGAGTTGTTCATGTCATTCAGAGCCTTGAGTAGTTCATAGCACCTAAAGCCTTGAGCTCATAACCTAGAGTAATTCATATCATCCATAACCTTGAGCAGTTCATAGCAACTAGAGCCTTGAGCTCACGGGACCCTAAGTCATTTGTATATAAGTGGCTCATGCCATTGACAACCCTGAGCTCTTCATAGCATCTAAAGCCCTGAGTTCATGACCTAGAGTCACTTATCTCAACCACAACCCTAAGATGTTCATAGTATTTATATCCTTGAGCTCACGACCCCGATTCATTCATGTCAACCATAACCTTGAGATGCTCATAGTATCTATAACCCTTGGCTCATAACCCCAAGTCATTCATTTCATGCACAATCCTGAGCTGTTCACAACATTTAGAGGCCTAAGCTCACGACTCGGATGCTTCCATGTCATCAACAATCCTAAGCTATTCATAGCATTTAAAGCCCAAAGCTCACGACCCAGAGTCATTCAAGTCAACCACAACCTAGAGTTGTTCGTAGCATGTAAAGCCTTGAGCTCACAACTCAGAGTAGACTATATAATCCATAACCTTGAGTTGTTCATAGCATCAAGATCCCTAAGCTCACAACTAGTAGTCTTTCATGTCATCGATAGCCTTAACATATTTATAGCATCAAGAGTCTTGAGCTCATGATCAAAAGTCGTTCACGTCAATGGAAACTGACAGTTGTTCATAGCATCTAGAGCCTTAAGCTCATTACCTAGAGTATCTCATGTGATCCACAACTATAAACTGTTAATAGCTTCTAGAGCCCTAAGCTCATGACCCAAAGTTGTTCATTTTAACCACATTCTAGAGTTGTTCATAACATCAAGAGCCCTTAGCTCATGACCTAAAGTAGCCCATGTTATCCACAACCTATAGTGGTTTATAGCATCTAGTGCTCTGAGCTCATGACCTAGAGTTATTTATGTCAAACATAGCTCAGACCTGCTCATAGCATCTAAAGCCTAGATATCATGACCTAGAGTAGCTAATGTCATCCACAACCTCAAGCTATTGATAGCATTTAAAGCCTTGAGCTCGCGACTCTGAGCAGTTGATGTCATCCACAATCCTAAGTTGTTCATTGCAACAAGTACCCTAAGCTAACAACCCATAGTCTTTTATGTCATCGAGAACCTTGAGCTATTAATAACATTAAGAGCTCTAATTTCTCGACCGAAAGTTGTTTATTTCAACCATAGCAAAAAGTTATTCATAGCATCTAAAGCTCTGAGCTCAAGACCCAAAGTCATTCTTGTCATCCATAATCTTGGGCTCTTCATAGAATCATGAGCCCAAGCTCGTGACTCAGAGTCTTTCATATCATTGATAGCCCAGAGTTGTTTATAGCATTTAAAGCCTTAATCTCAAGACCTAAAGTCACTCATGTCACCAGAAGCCCTAAGTTATTCATAGCATCTAAACCCTTGAGCTCATGACCCCATGTCGTTCATGTTAACCACCACCTAGAGTTGTTCATAACATCTAGAGCTTTGAGCTAAGGACCTAGAGCTGTTCATGTTTTCCACAACTTTGAGATAGACACAAAATCTAGGGGCTTAAGCTAATGACCAAGAGTCTTTCATGTCTTTAGCCATCTTGAGTTGTTCATAGCATCTAAAGCCTTAAGGTCACGACTTAGATTGGCTTATGTCATTGACAACCATGAATTGTTAGAAGCATTTAAATCCCTTAGCTCACGAACCAAGGTTGTCCATGTCAATTGATTTTCGTGCCCAGCTGGTGTATGTCCTGTTGATTGGTGCTTAATCAACTAGTGTACCTTGATTTCGGTCCTTAGACGGGAGTAATCAACAAAATTTATAACCTATTTCACCATGTACTAAGATAACCTCAACTAGCATAGCATAGTGGCTCTAGGATAGTTCACTGGGAAGGGTTTTCAATTTCCAACTGATATTAATTCAAACTTGAATTGGTGTTTTTTCATTTCAAGGTTACCTTTAAAACAAAACAAAAACTTTGGTTGAAATAAGATAACAAAAAATAGTAACTGATTTTAATTACAAAGAAAAGTGTTTCTTGGAGTTTTTGGATCACTGGGGTCAGGCTCCTAATACAAAAATAGAGTTCCGGTCACTTGAATCTTTTCCTCGCATTGGAGATTTAACATATAGTTATTTCTCGAACCAGTGTGGTACAGATGCTTCCCTTTTATGGATTTAAACACTAATTCCCTCTCACTAATTCATCTTGCAATGGCTCGTGCCTCTCACCTAGCATTTGCCATTCAAGGTGATCCTTAACCTTAGATTACCCTTCAAAAGCTCACAAGAGATAACTAGTGGATGTCTCCTTAGAGTCCAAAAGCTTACCAAGTGTTGGCTATTCTAGAAAATCCTACCTTTGAACCACCTCCCAAAGGCTTACAAGAGATAAACTAGTGTATCTCAATGGATAGAGATCACTTGCCTTACCAAGTGTTAGCCCAGGTGATTTAAAGGCATTTTAAGTTAACTAAAAACATAGAAACCATTAACGGGTCACACTTTCTCTTCATTAAAAGCTGAAACAACAAAACTTCCAATTTTTGCATTCAGCACCTTACCCAGCTTTCTTAACTCCAAGAGACAAAAAGCCTAGCCACTCATTCTCTAAGGAAACATCCTCAGAGCTTGTTTGGCTAGTGAGAAAAATATAATCAAAATGAGTAGGTAAGGCAGAGCAAAGCTCTATGTATTACTTCCTTCAAAACTATTCAAAACGTTTGTCTCTGAGAACAAGCTCCTGAGATATCCTGTGTAAAGAGAATTACAAAATATATATAGGAGGTTATTCACCCTTTGTTCTTACTTCCTAACTAAGGAATCATATGATTGGTGGATCACAAGGAGAAAATGGGGATTTAAACAACAAATATCTGAAGAAAAAATCTAAAAGAGTCGATCGCAAATATCTGGAAGCACTCAGGTGGATTTTGCAAGCGTGCAACATGGGCTGCAAAATTTTGCAAGTTGAAAGTCTCCATTTCGCACAAAAAGGCTGATTTCACAGCTAGCACTTTGTGATTTCGCAACTGCGAAATTGCCTTTCAGCTTGGTGCGATTTGATTCCAATGGCTATAACTTCTTCATTTTAGCTCCAATTCGTGTACCGTTTGAAGCGTTGGACTCCTAACCTCCCAAGCTTCGAAATGAAATATAATATACATTAAATGGACTCCAAAAAAAAAATGCTCAAAATGTGTTCAACAGTTGTTGTCCTCTTGAATTTCCTCATGTTAGATTTCTCTTTTTGCTTCTCTTCCTTGCATTCATGATTTGCTTTTGGCAAAGGACTACAAAGCTCCAAAGCTTGGATTCTTCTTTTAAATGAGCTTCCATTTGCTTTGCCATGGACTCTATAGAACTCTCCTCAATCTTGGATTGTTTTGGTGATAAAAAAGCTATCAAAAACACCAAAACTTAACACAATTTGATTAGAAACGATTGCAAAGGTCCTTAACATGCCAATTGAGTTAAAATGTAATAACTACTACTCAAAAGTGTTTGAAAGAGTTAATTACAAGCTATAAAATATCACTTTTTGCGTAGTAATCACTCTCCCCAACCAAGATATTACTGACTCTTAGCAATGAAGGAGAGAAAAAGAAAAATAAACAGGACTATAATTTACAACATCATGCTAATCATTTCAAATAATTTCAAGTGGCATGATGATCAAACTCTCACATGGAACATTAAAGATATAAAACTTAAACTTCAACAAGAGTTATCAAATAACTTGCCTAATCACAATTCATAAAGAGAAGGCACTATCCAAGTTTTAAAATAATTTCCACTCCCAAAGGTCCAAACATTACTCTTCCACAAAAATCTAAGTGTTACTTATTAGTTTCTGAATATAATATGCCAAACTAATCTCTCTCCCCAACTTATTTCTTTTTCAAAGCTTAGCAAACTAAAAAAATTCAATAGGCTAAGAACACACCTCATGGTTCACAATTTTTTTCATTGTAAGAGTATAAGGCTTAAAGGTGTTCTTTTCTAAATTGTCCATGTAACGGGGGTCCATCGATGACTCCCAACCAATTAAGGTTTAGGGCATCAAGATTTAAGGATCTTTCAACCACTAACTCCTCGGATTTTACCCCGGACTTTTGAGAATGAATTTTAATACCCAAGCACCTACAGTATGTTAAACTCCACCTATTCATCCTTGTAACGAGCATTGAGGTCGGTGGCTCCTAACCAATGAAGGCTTAGGGCACCAGGTTTTAAAGATTTTCACCATATACCTCCCAGACCTTGCTAGGGTTTCAAGGCAAGTAAAGCATTTTTTTTTCTTTCTTTTTTTTTTCCAAGGGCTCATTGGCCTTTTATAAGGTGTCCCAACACTATTAAAATAAGGTCAAAGGTACCAACTCTAAATTTTCCTAAGTTTAGGGGGTGAAATAGTTTTTCATCTTATAATCGGAACCTATTGTGTTCAGTGTGTGAATAGCTTAAAGTGGAAGAACTAAGGTTGAATTCACTAGAAGTTTCCACAATTCATCAACTTTAGTAAGCATAATTCAAACTCTAAGTCAAGTAAAAAGACAAAATTCAATTTCTCCCATTTCATTTTGTAATTTTTTCCTTAATAACCATGGAGAGTAAAATAAAAACTTATAAAATTTTAAAAACTAAGCAAAAACAACTAAATTACCAAAATAACTTAGCATTAATAGAAAAACTTCCTTCCTCAACTCTCCCCCCAACCAAGCTGAACATTGCCCTCAATGTGGCAAGAGCGATTGAAAATACAGGGAGGAAGTGGTACCTCCGAGTGACATGGAGTTTGAGTTGTATAGGAGAAACCACATGTTTAAAAAAAAACAAAATTATGAGTAGAGGAAATAAAATGATAATATGCCAAGTATACTAAAAAAATGATGGAAATATATTACTTTAAGAAAGTACACTATGGAGCAAAAACAAGTAATACATCCAATCCCAATATATAAAACATAACAAACATGGGATTACGAGTTCTATTATAGCAAGGAAATACAAAAAAGAAAATAGATAAATGATCAGATGGTGGTAGTAGGATCATGTGGAAACGATGGCTCGGCTATAGAAGTCTGAGTGCTTGGGATGGATGCCTATATATGTCCTGTAGTCGTCTTCTCAAGGGGCATAGTCTGCTCTGTTAGAGGAGGGTCCTGGGATGGATCTGTAGGCTCTGATGGGCCAGGCATATCATGTTTAGGTGGCAATAAAATACCCAAATGCTACTGTATCTTCCTAAGGATGGCAGTATGCTAGGTTTGGGTGGCGATATGCCGATCCTGATGTTCACGTATGGCCGCCATCTGCTAGGCAAGGACGCTCTGAGTAGCGGTCAATGTCTGCAAAGTATGACTTAAGCCTCTAAACTCTAAAATAGATATGGCGACACTAGACTCAGATGGATGAGGCTTGGATGGTGGTACAACAGGGGGAGTCCCAAGAATGGCAGAAGGAGCAGAATATACAACCTCAGGCATGGGTCCTGTAAAGGGCACTGCAGGGGCAGGTGCTCTGATGTCCATAGGTATGTCAACCTGCTGTGCCTGTTGAGGGTCCTCTGGCTGTACTATCTCTGGCTGCTCAGGTCCAGCTGGGGCTCTTGGCTTTGCATCATAAGCTGTCATACTAGTCCATTTGTGAAGAGTGAATATCTCTCAGCAAATGCATCTGCGCTCAAGCTGAGGCTCAAAAGGATACCCCAAGTGCTCTAATATCTGATAGAGCAACCTCGGGAATAGTAGTAGAATGGCATCCGCTCTTAGTAGCTTCTTCCTGTGGACCTTCTTTTCAAGATAAAGAAGAGCGGTCATGATGAGATGATAAGGGCCAAAGAAAAATCGAAATCAAGAAGAAAAAGAATCCACAGGACAAGTAGATCTTGGATCAGATGTATCCCTTTGATATCCGGAACAAGGCCTCTAGTAAAGCTCCCCTCCTCTGCACCATATACTGAAGTGGATAGATGTTGTGGCGTAGAAGTGCATCGAGAAAGAACATGCTGGGTGGGAGCTCCTTCCTCAAAAGATATGAGCATGTGGATGTCCCCCTAGACAGTATATGAACCATATCACTTTGAGAAGGATGAGCCCACACTCTATAATCCTATGGACGCACTAGCTCATAAGGAATGTGCAAGGCCTCTGCTATGTGTCTGGCTCCCAAGATACCATGACGTCCATCAATACTAAAGTGGATGACAGTAGGATCCCGAACGCGATGCGTAGTCATAGACTGATAAAAGTCTAATGCCACTCGGGGATAGAAGAAATCCCTTGGAGTCATCAAGTGCTCCAAATGGTACCTCTGAAGTAAATGGAATGAATCTCTGAGCTCTGGCTGAAGCCTGAAGGCCTCTCTGTCAAAACAAAGCTTAGAGTGGAATGGCCTTGCCCAGCAATCCAAATTGCCCTCTATGGGTGGTTGAGTAACCATAGGCCACCTAATAATCACCTCAGGAGTCATCCCATAAGGAATCTGAGACTTTGTAGTAGGCGGTTGAGGCTCTGATGGAGGCTTTGATGGTTCTACTGGAGTTGATACTATGGCTTTCTTCGTAGGAGGACGACTAGCTGACTTTTTGGGACGTGAAGAGCTTGCCCCTGATGTAGTGGGTGGTCTCCTAGTCTCATATCATCTCAGAGGAGGACTCGACGATGCTCCATCTACTAAAGGTGGGATGGCAGGTGGCGGTGAAGGCTCAGTCATAGAGTTTTACATAAGTGAGACTCTCGGTGCTCTATTACGGGCTAATAGAGATGGGGTCTTGGCTCCTCTTGTTTTGGCCATGGCTGAATCAAATAAGCTTGAAAGGGAGGGCGGAGGTGCATGGGGTGCTATACCTCAGATGGACGTCATTTGGAATTTCCTTGGAGATAGCACTTTAAATTGGTTCAATTTCGCACTTGGAGGGGCTTTTCACAGGTCAAATTACCGGTGTGAAATGAAACATAATAATTTAGAGGTTTGATTTGGGATTTAAGTGATGGATGGGATTTTTGTAGGAGGAGGCCCATTTCGCAGCAAAAAGATGATTTCGTAGGCAATGAGGGATTTTGCATGGGGTTTCACAGGCCATTTCGTAGCTGCGAAATGGGGTTGGGAGGCTGCGAAGTGGCACACATGTGCATAAGAGTGGTTTCGCAGGGGAGGCTTGTGGCTGCGAAATTTGGCTTTGGAGGGTTTCGCAACTCATTTCGCAGCTGTGAAATGAGCTTTTGGGCTACGAAATGGCACATGTGTGCCTAAGAGGTGTTTCGCAGGTGGTGGGCTTGTGGCTACGAAATGATTTTGCAGAGGGGGGGCTTGTTTCGCAGCAAGACCTCAATTTCGCAGCATGGTCCTTTTGGTTGCGAAATGGTTTCGCAGGGAAAGCCCTTTTTCGCAGAGAGGCTCTTTTGGCTACGAAATTTTTGCAGGAGCATAAGTTCCTATGTTTTTGAGCTCCTTTGGTTCTCTGTGACCTTCCTTCACCTCTTTTTGAAATTCCTCCTGATTTTGATCATTCTAAAAGTCTAAGTTATTTCAAAATAACATAAATTAAAACTAAGATTAAATTTGAAACAATTAGTAAAGCTTTTAAATTAGCAAAATTAAATTAAATTATGGACTTTGGCAAGATCAAGTCCATCTAACCACTTTTTGGTTAGGATTTTTGTGGCTCAAGGAGGTTGACTTCCTCCTTGTCTTGATTGAATGGCTACATGAATTGTTTGAGATGATGGCCATTAACTTTAAAAGTCTCTATGCTGTTGGAATTCAGTAGTTCCACCACTCCATTGAGATGCACTTGGTGAATAATGAAAGGGCCTATCCACCTTGACTTCAGCTTCCCAGGAAAGATATGGAGCCTAGAGTCATAGAATAAGACTCTTTGTCTCTTTCGGAATTCTTTGTTGGAGATTAACTGATCATGCCACCTCTTCATCCTCTGTTTTGCAACTTTGGAATTGATGTAGGCATCATTTCTTAATTCCTCCATCTCATTAAGGTCTAAGCACCTCTTTGCCCCGATTCTGGTCAAGTCCATGTTTACCTTCTTGATTGCCCACCAAGCCTTATATTCAACTTCCACAGGGAAATGGCATGCTTTGCCATAGACTAGGCGATAAGGAGACATGCCAAGAATAGTCTTGTAAGTTGTTCTGTATGCCCATAGTGAATCATGAAGCTTAACAGATCAATATCTTCTGCTCGTGTTCACCACCTTCATCAATATATTCTTGATTTCCTTGTTTGCTAACTCAACTTGTCTGGAAGTCTGAGGCTGATAAGGTGTAGCTACCTTATGCTTCGCCCCATACTTGGCTAAAAGGGTTTCAAAAGGCTTGTTGCAAAAATGAGTACCCCCATCACTGATTATGGCCTTGGGCACCCCAAATCTTGAGAAGATATTCTCTTTGAGAAACTTGAGAACCACCCTGTGATGATTGTATTTACATGGGATTGCCTCAACCCATTTAGAAACATAGTCTACCCTCACCAAAATGTAAGAGTTACCAAAAGACATTGGGAAAAGTCCCATGAAGTCAATGCCCCAAACATCAAAGAGATCAACTATTAGAATGGGGTTCATAGGCATTTGATTTCTTCGTGTCATCTTCCCAAGCCTTTGGCATCTATCACATCTCCTACACATGGTGTGGGCATCTTTGAAGAGTGATGGCCAACTAAAACCTGATTGCAACACCTTCATGGCTGTTTTCTGAGAGACAAAGTGACCTCCACATGCATTCTCATGGCAATGACTGAGGATTCCTTGTTGCTCTTCTTCAGGGACACACTTCCTTATTATTTGATCTGCACAATACTTGAAAAGGAAAGGTTCCTCCCAATAGTAGGCATGAATCTTTGCAAAGAAGTGCTTCCTATCTTGTGCTTTCCACTCACTTAGAACTTCACCAATAACTAGATAGTTAGCAATATGAGCATACCAAGGAGTATTTTCTAGCAACATTAGTGATTCCTCTAGAAAGTCATCATTAATAGGTAAAACATGGGAATTATGTGCTATAGCTAACCTTGAAAGGTGGTCAGCTACCACATTCTCCACTCCTTTCTTATCTCTAATTCAGAAATTGAACTCTTATAGCAAGAGAATCCATTTAATTAACCTTGCTTTTGCATCTTGCTTTGTCAATAAATACTTCAAGGCTAAATGGTCAGTGAAAACAATGA
Source organism: Vitis riparia (assembly GCF_004353265.1). Lineage (NCBI taxonomy): Eukaryota > Viridiplantae > Streptophyta > Magnoliopsida > Vitales > Vitaceae > Vitis > Vitis riparia. The sequence continues at coordinate 17,331,905 of NC_048448.1, forward strand.
TGAAAGACCCTACTAGATAAGCACAAAACTTGTCTAAGGCAAACACTATAGCTAACAATTCTTTCTCTATGGTTGTGTAGTTCCTTTGAGCTTCGTTCAATGTCTTGCTTGCATAGTAGATCACATAGGGATTTCCATCTTCTCTTTGGCTAAGAACAGCTCCTATAGCAAAGTCACTAGCATCACACATCACTTCAAAGGGTAGTTGCTAGTTAGGAGCCCTCACTATTGGAGCGGTTGTCAAGAATTGCTTCAGTTGCTCAAAACTCCTTTGACATCTCTCATCCCATACAAACTTAACCTCCTTAGCCAATAATTCACAAAAAGGCTTTGAAAGCATAGAGAAATATTTTATAAACCTCCTATAGAACCCTGCATGGCCAAGGAATTGCCTTACTCCTCTTATAGTTGTTGGGGATGGCAATTTGACAATAAGTTCCACCTTTGCTTTGTCAACTTCAATGCCTTTCTCGAAGATGATGTGGCTAAGGACAATTCCTTGTTGTACCATAAAATGGCATTTCTCCCAGTTGAGCACCAAGTCCTTTTCAATGCATCTGTTCAGAACTGCTTCCAAGTTGACTAAGCATTCTTCAAATGTACTTCCATATATGGTGATGTCATCCATGAAAACCTCCATAATTCGCTCTACCATATCACTAAAGATACTTAACATACATCGTTGGAATGTTGAGGGTGCATTGCATAAACAAAAAGGCATTCTTCTATAGGCATATGTTCAAAATGGGCATGTGAAAATGGTCTTCTCCTGATCTTCAACATCAATTTCTATTTGAAAATACCTGGAGTAGCCATCCAAGAAACAATAGAAAGGATGGCCTGAGACTCTCTCCAACACTTGATCAATGAATGGCAATGGAAGATGATCCTTCCTTGTCACAGCATTCAAGTTTCTATAATCAATACACACCCTCCAACCTGAAGTGAGGCATGTAGCAACTTCTTCTCCCTTTTCATTTTGCACCACCATGATCCCTGACTTCTTTGGTACCACTTGAGTAGGACTCACCCATGGGCTATCTGATATGGGGTAGATAATGCCTACTTGAAGTAACTTCAGAACCTCAACTCGCACCACCTCTTGCATATGAGGATTCAATCTTCTTTAAGGTTGAAAAATTGGTTTAGCTTCTTCTTTCATGTATATATGATGTGTACAGATCAAAGGACTGATGCCTTTCAAGTCAGATATTTGCCATCCTATTGCCTTCTTACACCTCTTGAGAACTTCAAGTAGACACACCTCCTAAGGAGTAGTAAGAGATGAAGATATAACAATAGGACACTTTTGATTCTCTTCTAGGTATGTATATTTCAATTTCATGGGCAGGGGCTTTAGATTGAGCTTTGGGGTCTCCTCTTTAGCAGCTTCTTGTGTCTCCTCTTTATTGAACAAAGGTAGAATTTCTTCTTTCCTCCTTAAACCTTGTAGAGCAGCAAGCAAATCTGAGGGTTCAGGCAACCCTTTTTCAATATCCCCAAGACTTTCATTTAACTTCTCTTGCATTTTCTGATTACAATGCTCCTCCACTAGAGTGTCAATGATGCACACCTCTTTTGGACCTTCTTCTTCTTCCGGAGTGATCAACTTTTCGGACATATAGAAGATATTAAGCTCCAATGTCATGTTGCCAAATGTTAGTTGCATGAGTCCATTCCTACAATTTATGATTGCACTTGATGTAGCTAGGAATGGCCTTCCAAGGATAATAGGAACATAATTAGTTTCCTTGACAATTGGGTCCATGTCAAGAACAACGAAGTCTACTAGATAGTAGAAATTATCAACTTGAACTAAGACATCTTCAATTTTCCCCCTAATCACTCTAGTCCCAATTGCTTGTAGACAGAGTATGGTAGCAAATTTACACTTGCTCCCAAGTCTAACAAAGCTTTCTCCACTACAGTACCTCTAATCATGACTGAAATGGTAGGGCAACCCAGATCTTTGTACTTCAAATGAGACTTGCATTGTATGATAGCACTTACTTGTTCAGGTAAGAAGGCTTTTTTATTCACATTCAACCCTCTTTTGACAGTACACAAGTTCTTTAGGAATTTTGCATAAGTCGGAACTTGTTTAATCATATCTAGCAATGGGATGTTGACCTTCACCTGTCTTAATATTTCAAGAATTTCTGATGCATTTCTAAGTCCCTTTTCCCCATGCAAAGCTTGAGGAAAAGGTGGGGGCGTGTGTTTCTTCATCACATCTCCCTTGATAAGTACTTTCTCCGGATTTGCATTCACTGTTGAGTCATGGTCCTCTTTCCCTTCACTACTATCTTTCTCCTTTCCTTTGATTTCCTCACTCTTCTCTATGTCTTCTTCTTCTTCTTCTTTCTCAACATGTGGCTTGGGTGTTGACAGCTCAACCTTTTTACCACTCCTTAGAGTGATCAAGGCTTTGACATCTCTCACCTGTGAAGACTCTCCTTCATGAGTTTCCACTTCATGGATACCCTTGGGGTTTTGGTGAGGTTGAGAAGGAAATCCCCCCTTCTCTTGCACTGTGTTAAGGTTAGTGAGCCTTGAGATTGAGTGTTGGAGATTATCTATCTTTTGAGATAAGTCATTTTGTACTGCATCCATCATTTTATTCAATGTATTCTCTACACTATCAATTCTTTGACTGAGTTGAGCATTGATGGATTTATGATCTCCAATAAAATCTCCCACAACCTTGCTTAGATTCACTATTGTTTGCTCAAGATTTAAAGCTTGTTAAGATGCTTGAGCTAGCTGTATATACTGAGGTGCTCTTGGCTTCCAGAAGAAATTTGGATGGTTTCTCCAATTTGAGTTGTAAGTATTTCCGTATGAAGCATTGTTATTGGGCTTAAATTGTCCAAAGACATTTGCTTGATCTCCAAACATTTCCCTAGCAGCTGGAATTGTAGGGCACTCCTCCACCAAGTACTCATAAGATTGACAAATAGGACATGGCTTGACTTGCACTGGTGTCTTAGCAACAGCTTGCACTCATGTATCTTTTTCAGTTCTAGCTCCTCCAATCTTCTTGTCATAGTGGCAACTTTTGCTTTCATATCAATATCTTCATTCAAGGTGTACATCCCAGCCTTAGCATTAAAGGCATTTGGTTGAGACTTCATCTTCCCCACTTCTCCTTTGTTCGATTCATCCCATCCCCTTGAAACTTCAGCCACATAACTCAAGAAGTCCATGTGTGGACCCCGCATTTCGTGCTCATGCGTTTCCCACTCGATGGCGAGCTTGATTATTATTTTGAAAAATGATTTTTATTGATTAAGAAAATGACTTGGAGTCGCCACTTATTTTTGTTTTATTTTTAAAGGGTAAACAAAATAAGAAAGAAAAACCCTAAGTGTGACTCCTTGTTTTGGAAAAGGTTGGTCTACGAAAAACCGGATCGGGCTCGGGGGTCAGGTTACTTATCGGGAAGGTACGGTAAAGACCGTAGCACCCCTCTAAGTCCCTAAAGTCGAGTCTCTACTAATAAAATGAAACAATCATGGCAATGGACGAGTAAATCCATGAGTACCCCAAACCGATCATGCACGTATGAAAATTAGAAACAAGCGTAAGGAGTGACCATGATGCGAGAAAATATGTACCTGGGTGGCGAACCAATATGCGCTATCAAGAGGAGGGTTAGTGCACAATTAAGAAATAACTTCATATGTGTCAGAGAGCAGAATAAATCAATCACGTATGATAATCAAATCAAATCAGTCAATCAATCAATCATCAAAAACATGTATGTGGGACCCCCACCAAAGCCCGTTTATTTTTGCATGAATTAATTCCAATAAATCCATTATTTGGAATCATAGAATTGAATTTGTGCTTATTTTTGAAACATTTTGAAAATTATGAGAATTATCAAAATTGTAGGCCGAGGGAAATGGCAACAAATTTTTATTTAAAACATGACTTTTGAGACCTAAACTCTAAGGATGAAATTTTGAAAACAAGAACTGAAGTCATTTGAAAAACGTTTGAAAACTGGGTTTTATAAAAATTATTTTGAAATCAAGAATTGTGAAAAAATGAGAATTAAAGAGAAAAGGAATGTGATCTGGAAAATGGGTAAATGAACCATGCATACTGGAAGCTTATACTGGAGACGCCTTAAATGTTGGTTGCATTCGACTTCTGGGATCTTGGAGTAGCTGGGATGATGAATTCCATAGGATGATGAGTGCATTAAAACTAGAGGTTGAGTAAGAGTTGATCAAAAGTCGTCTCAAGGTGATCACGACAATGAAGAGCTTGTCCATCCTTAGTCGTGAAAATGACATTTCTAAATGGTCAATTCCAATTATCTTCATATTCGACTGCACTCCCTTCAACCTTCAAGATGTCCTCAAATACAATACTGATTGATTTGCCACCAAGTGAACGCTCTACTGCATTCTTGATAACCTTTTCCTTCACCATCTGCTTGATAACAGGCTCTCCCTTTTCCAATGCTTGTTGCACAAGATCTGAACCTAATGCTAGCAAAGACCCCGGAATCTTCTGGGCAGAATTATTAACCCCACTAATGGTATCCTTATCTTCACCAGTAGCTTTCTGTTTCTCTTCCACGGATTTCATAGCTTCTTACCCCCTCCCTGCACCTCCATTGGGCAAATCATCACCTAGCTTCTCAAGCATAATTTGTTTCAATTCGACCCAGGTTGTGGAAGAGCAGACTGTTCCAAGTGTTGGCCCGTTGTCTCTTGATTTGACACCGCGTGCCTTCCGACACTCCGAAGCTGACGAGTTTGCCATGCAACATAGCAACTTTCTACTGGGGCCGTGAATAGGCATGAGAATGTCGTTGCCATGATTGAGGTGTGGCCTGGGGGTGCAATAGAGGTTGCATTATTGGCGTTGGTGGTTGCATGGGAGACCCTTACTGATGTAACTGGTTCTAACCGGTGCCTAATGGTGGCTACTGGGTAGACTGGTGAGGCAATGACTACTGAATTGGCTGCATGGCAGCACACTAGTGGATTGGATGACCTGCTCGCTGATGAGGATAAACCAGTAGCTGCTGCGGAGGGATGACACTTTGGGCTTGACCTGGAAAAAAAACCAATAAAGCCGACTGCTGGTGACTTTGAGCACGAGCCTGGGAAGGGCGCATTTGAAGGGATTGTTGAGGGAATGGAGCCTGAGGATGCATGCGTATAGGCTGCTACTGCATACCACCCCAAAGGCATTCGTTGTTGGCTTTTTCATGTCAGCATGTGCGTAGGGGTGATCGTTCTTGGGTTATGTTGGGAAAACTTGTGCCTCATCTATCTTTCTCTTTCAGGATCAAAAAAAACTTCCCATGGCATTATTCGATAACTCCAAGCCGGCGTCTGAGTTTATGCAAATATCCACTGCCAATCAATGACTTGAATTTCTTATTCAAACAGGCAAGTTTCGGGTAATCTGATCTGCTGCTCCAAACAAAAATACCTAATGCCGTGTCATCATTAAGACCAGGTAGGAAACTATCATCTGATCCCTGACCACCATGATTCTCTCCTGTCCATACAGTTTTCAAGGGTCCCACTTGGCTTTCATATGGCCATCTACCTAGCAAACTCTCAAGGAGTAACAACAAACACATGCTCTTTTGAGTTACTTGCCCAGGTATGCCTAGCAATGTAGCTTCTTGACCCACAACAATTTCTGAAGAAATTACCTCATGATACATCAACACTATTTGGGTTAGTCTCCCAAGTTCCTTGTAGCCCTCTTGGGTAGGTATTGCCACTAGAAACAAGAAGCCAGTTGGAGGTATGGATTGGCTTTGTACATTGAGATGAAATGCATTGGGAGGATGCCACTTGTCACTTCCCATGAACATGCCTCTGACCGGTAAAACCAATATTTTGATGCGACAACAATGCACCAAGCTCCCAAGGTATAATGGGGCCTCTAATAATCATGCCAGCATCTAAAATCACAATCCAATCAACATTCTCTGCATTTTACTATGTTTAAGCCAATGGGTGATTCCAGCTGGTTTATTAATTGCAGGATACCAATCTCCAGTTCTGGGGTGTCTGCTCATAGAAGGAAACTCTAGTGTGTGGAAGCCAAGTTCATCCCTCTGTAATTCTTCTTCTCATCGTTCGTACAGCTGAGGAGCCGTGTTATAGATCCGAGCTGTTGCGCCTTCTTGAAGCTGTGTATGAGAGTCACTATTTTCCCAGTCAAAGTAGTTCTGGCACTCCTCCGAAAACAGGGTGTGGATCCTCCATTGCTGAATCTCTCAACTTCAGTTTCGAGAATTACACCATCTTCAACACCAGATTTTATATAGCCAAGGGCTTGCTGAATTGCTGAGTATTAATCTGAGATCTTTGTTCACCTTTTCCTTAGGAGGATTACCAATTATACTCCTGTGTACAAATGGGCATAACCTAGCATAGCAACACTGTCTCTTACGCCACTGGCCTTGATGAAAACAAACTCATCTATATTTATGTGGTCTGCGCATACTGCGCCTGAAGTTGGACCATAGCCAGAAATAACATTTAAAACACCTGAAGGGCACTCGTTAAGGGGAGCTGTGAGACCTTGACTGTTATCCGCCTGGATCCGATAAGTTCGAGTGACAGTCGTCTTCCGGATTAGGAATAGCCCAAAGTTTTCTCAAAGAGTGATGCACATACTAAAGCGTTTCCACAACCCAAAAGCACTTGAGCACAAAAGCATGAGGAATGAAAAAGATAAAACAGAGCAAGAACTCAAGAAATTATCAGGCAAAACTTCGTTTTCATGAATGATGAACGAAATGCCGATTGGTGGGATGAGCAGTCAGCTTTTGTGCATTTACTCAAACATCAAGCTAAAAAAAAATAAACCATATTCCAGTTATTTGAGAGAGAAAACAGAGAAACTAGAGAAAGAAACAGAGTAGAATGAACATAATCACAAAACCCATCAAACCATGCTTAAGATCAATGATGTGAAGATAGGAAAATCAAGAAATACAAAGTGAAAATGCCCATAATGGTCATACTTGAGTCCTCAAGCGAAGATAATACAACTTGCTTTTCGCTCAAACTCTTTTCGAACACCTGTGGTTTTCTCCTCAATGAACCAACCTCCCACAGTTTGCTGCTCCTCTGTTAAACGAATCCTCTCCTTGAAGCTCCAGGACCTCCCCCTATTCTCACCAGCAAGCTCCTCTCTAGTTTCCTCCAAACAGCTTGCTCTCTCTGGTTTTTCCGTCCAAAAACTCCCTTTCAAACAGCTTGCTCTCTTTGGTTTTTCCGTCCAAAAAGCTTGCTCTCTCTCCCCAGCTCTCTGTTTTCTTTCCCTCCAGCTCCAGAACTCACCCCGTAGCAGCCTAAGCTCCCGGAATCCCCTATCGAAAAATCTCCTTCCCCAGAGCTAACAGAATCCTCCCCAAATATCCCCCAGGCAGCACGTCCAAAAAGCCACCTGCTGTAGCTGCCAGACGCTCCTCCCAGCTTGCACTAACGGCCAGCTGATTTTCTCAGAATCACCTTTACAGGTGTCCTCCCCTAATTGCTCCTCCAACTCCACTATTGTGATTCTCTAGCAGCTAGTCAAAATGTGACACGTGGCTTCCCCCAGATGGTGGCACCTGGCTAAAAGCAAGCTGCAGAAAATGAGCCCCAAATGGGGGTCTACACCATGGCTTCCTCCGAATTCTTACTCATGAAATCTCCTCCACACATAGTCTCGAGGAGTAGCTTCATTGAGGAAGACATTCCGTCATAAAAGTAACCCACTAATAGCCATGTATCAAAGCCATGGTGAGGACAAGCATTGGTGGCCTCCATGTATCTTTCCCAACACTCATAGAATTCTCATTCTCTTTAGTTGAGAAGTTTGAAATTTGCCTTTTCAAGCCATTTGTTCTATGAGTAAGGAAAAATTTCTTGAGGAATTCAGCTTGCAAATTAATCCAAATTCGGATACTCCGTAGCCTTAAAGAATTAAGCCAAAATTTGGCTTATCCTTCAAAGTAAAAGGAAATAGATTTAGCCTCATCAAGTCTATTGAAGCTCCCCCATCTTGGAATGTATTACAAATATCTTCAAATTCCTTGATATGTGCATAGGGATTCTCACTTTCTATCCTATGGAAAGTAGGTAGAAGTGGAACAATGTGTTGTCTAATTACTAGCTGCTCTATAGGGGGCACTATACATGATGGTGCACTCATACGAGGTGGATGCATGCGGTCCCTCGTTGATTTGAATGCATTGGGATTGTCTTGATGACCATGGTGACTATGCTGATCTTTAGGTGTAGCTTCCATGATGTTCAAGCTCAATTCCAACTCCTTTTCATGAGGTGTTTCAAGTTTTACAAGCCTTCCTTCACTATCCCGTATCTAATTTGGCATACACAACTAGTATCAACTGTAACAAAAATAAAGAAACAAAAGAAAACAAAAGAGAACAAGACTACAAAAAGATTAAGGTTAACTAAAACTAAATTAAAAGATATGTTAAAATATGAACAAGTAGAAGAAACAATTAAAAGAGTTAGTAAAATGAAAGAAAAATCATGAAACTTGTGATGAAGATCATAAGTACTCTTAAATAATAATATCGCTTTGAAGTTGGCATCTTCCCCGGCAACAGCGCCATTTAATTTTCGTGCCCAGTTGGTGTATGTCCTGTTGATTGGTGCTCAATCAACTGGTGTACCTTGATTTCGGTCCTCAGACAGGAGTAATCAACAAAATTTATAACCTATATCACCATGTACTAGGATATCCTCAGCTAGCATAGTATAATGGCTCTAGGATCGCTCACTAGGAAGGGTTTTCAATTTCCAACTGATATTAATTCAAAGTTGAATTGGTGCTTTTTCATTTCAAGGTTAGCTTTAAAAGAAAACATAAACTTTGGTTGAAAAAGGATTGTTTTTAAGCTAACAAAAATAGTAACTGATTTTAATTACAAAGAAAAGTGTTTCTTGGAGTTTTTGGATCATTGGGGTCAAGCTCCTAATACAAAAATAGAGTTCCGGTCACTTGAATCTTTTTCTCGCATTGGAGATTTAACATATAGTTATTTCTCAAATTGGTATGGTACAGATGCTTCCCTTTTATGGATTCAAACACCAATTTCCTCTCACTGATTCATCTTGCAATGGCTCGTGCCTCTCACCTAGCATTTGCCATTCAAGGTGATCCTTAACCTTGGATTACCCTTCAAAAGCTCACAAGAGATAACTAATGGATGTCTCCTTAGAGTCCAAAAGCTTACCAAGTGTTGGCTATTCTAGAAAATCCTACCTTTGAACCACCTCCTAAAGGCTCACAAGAGATAAACTATTGTATCTCAATGGATGAAGATCACTTGCCTTACCAAGTGTTGGCCCAGGTGATTTAAAGGCGTTTTAAGTTAACTAAAAACATAGAAACCATTAATGGGTCACACTTGCTCTTCATTAAAAGTTGAAACAACAAAACTTTCAATTTTTGCATTCGGCATCTTACCTAGCTTCCTTAACTCCAAGAGACAAAAATCCTAGCCACTCATTCTATGAGGAAACATCCTCAGAGCTTGTTTGGCTAGTGAGAAAAATACAATCAAAATGAGTAGGTAAGGCAAAGTAAAGCTCTGTGTATTACTTCCTTCAAAACTATACAAAAAGATTGTCTCTGAGAGCAAGCTCCTGAGATATCCTGTGTAAAGAAAATTACAAAATATATATAAGAGGTTATTCACCCTTTGTTCTTACTTCCTAACTAAGGAATCCTATGATTGGTGGATTACAAGGAGAAAATGAGGATTTAAATAACAAATATCTGAAGAAAAAATCTAAAAGAGTTGGTCACAAATATCTGGAAGCACTTAGGTGGATTTCACAGGTGTGCAACATGGGCTACAAAATTTCGCAAGCTGAAAGTCTCCATTTCTCACAAAAAGGTTAATTTCGCAACTAGCACTTTGTGATTTCGCAGCTGTGAAATTGTCTTTCAGCTTGGTGTGATTTTCTTGCAATGGCTATAACTTCTTCATTTCAACTCCGATTCATGGATTGTTTAAAGCATTGGACTCCTTACTTCCCGAGCTTCGAAACAATATATATTATGCATTAAATCAACTCCTGAAATTGCTCAAAATGTGTTCAAAAGTTGTTGACCTCTTGAATTTCCTCATGTTTGATTTCTCTCTTTGTTTCTCCTCCTTGCATTCATGATTTGCTTTTGGCAAAGGACTACAAAGCTCTAAAGCTTGGATTCTTCTTGTAAATGAGCTTCCATTTGATTTTCCATGGATTCTATAGAACTCTCCTCAATCTTGGATTGTTTTGGTGATCAAAATCTATCAAAAACACCAAAACTTAACACAATTTGATTAGAAATGATTGCAAGGGTCCTCAACATGCCAATCGAGTTAAAAGGTAATAACTACTACTCAAAAGTTTTTAAAAAAGTTAATTACAAGCTATAAAATAGCACTTTTTGAGTAGTAATCATCAACCACAACCTTGAGATGTTCATATATCTATAGTCCTTTGTTCATGACCCCGAGTCATTCATGTCATCCAAAACCTTAAGCTTTTCATAACATCTAGAAACCTAAACTCATGACCCAAAGCCTTTCATGTCATTGACAACCCTAAGTTGTTCATAGCATCTAAAGTCTGGAGCTCACAACCCGGAGTTGCTTAAGTCAACCACAACCCAGAGTTGTTCATAGCATCTAAAGCTTAGAGCTCACAACCCAAAGTAGCTAATGTGATCCACAACCCTATGCTATTCATAGCATCTAGAGCCTTGAGCTCCTGACCCAGAGTCGATCATGTCATCCACAACCTTGAGTTGTTCAAAACATAAAGATCTCTTAGCTCACGAACTATAGTTTTTCATGTCATTGACAACCCTGAGATGTTCATCGCATCAAGAGGCCTAAGCTCACAATCGGGAGTCGTTCATATCTATCAAAGTTTAGAGTTGTTCATAACATCTAGAGCCCTAAGCTCACAACCTATAGTAGCTCATGTCATCTACAATTGTGAGCTGTTAATAGCATCCAAAGCTTTGAGCTCACAACCCAGAGTTGTTTATGTCAGCCATAGCCTAGAGTTGTTCATAACAACAAGAGCCCTGAGCTCACAACCTAGAGTAGCCCATGTTATCCATAGCTCGGAAGTTTCATAGCATCTAGAGACCTAAGGTCACACCCTAGAGTCATTCAAGTCAAGCTTAGCCTAGAGTTATTCATAGCATCTAGAGCCCTGAGCTCACGATCCATTGGAGCTAATGTGATCCATAGGCCTGAGCTGTTCATAGCATTTAGAGCCTTGAGCTCACAACCTAGAGTAGATCATGTCATCCACAGTCTTGAGTTACTCATAACATTAAGAGCCTTGAGCTCACGACCTGTAGTATTTCATGTCATCGACAATCCTGAACTGTTCATAGCATTAAGAGGCTAAAGCTCATGATCGAGATTCGTTCATGTCTACCAAAGTTTAGAGTTGTTCATAGCATCTAGAGCCTTGAGGTCACAACCCATAGTGGTCATGTCATCCACAATAGTGAGGTGTTAATAGCACCCAGAGCCTTGAGCTCCTGACCCAAAGTTGTTCATGTAAGCCAAAGCTTAGTGTTGTTCATAACAGCTTGAGCCTTAAGCTCACGACCAAGAGTCGCCCATGTTATCCATAGCCCGAAATGGTTTATAGCATATACAAACCTAAGCTCATGACATAGAGTCATTCATTTCCATCATGGCTAAGAGCTGTTTATAGCATCTAGAGCCTTGAGATCCCGACCTAGAGTAACTCATGTCATCCACAACGTAGAGTTATTCATAGCATATAGAGCCTTGAGCTCAACACTCAAAGTAGCCGATACCATCCACAACCCTAAGCTCTTCATAGCATCTTGAGCCTTGAGCTCATGACCCGAATTATTTCATGTCATCGACAATCCTGAGCTAGTCATAGCATCAAGAGCCCTAAGCACACAACTTGAAGTTTTCATGTCAACCTTTGCCCAAACCTATTCATAACATCTAAAGCCTTGAGCTCACGACCTAGAGTAGCTTATGTCTTAAACTCTCTTGAGCTATTCATAGCATCTAAAGCCTTGAGATCACAACCTAAAGTCGTTCATGTCAACCACAACCTTGAGAAGTTCTTGGTATCCACAACCTTAAGTTATTAATATAATTTAGAGCCCTAAGCTCATGACTTGGATTCTTTCATGTCATCAAAAGCCTTGAGTTGTTCATTGCATCTAGAGTCTTGAGTTCATGACCCAAAGTCATTATAGTCAATTATAGCGAAGAGTTATTCATAATATCTAGAGCCCTGAGCTTACGACCCAATGTTGCTCAAGTCATCAATAGCCTTGAGCTTTTCATAGCATCTTTGGTTGTAAGCTCATGAACCAGAGTCATTCATGTCAACCATAGCATTAAGCTATGTGTAGTATCTAGAGCCCTAAGCTAATGACCAAGAGTAGCACATGTCATCCATATCCCTAAGTTGTTCATAAGATCTAAAGACTTCAGATGATGACTCGAAGTGATTTGTATCAACCACAACCTTGAGTTGTTCATAGTATATAGCATCCTAAGCTCATGACCCTAAGTCATTTATGTTGTCCACGACCCTAAGCTATTCATGGCATCTAGAGCCTTAAGGTCATGACCTAAAGTCTTACATGTCATTGACATCCTTGAGTTGTACATAGTATCTAGACACCTAAGCTCATGAACCAGAGTCGTTCATGTGAACCATAACCTAGAGTTGTCAATTGCATCCAAAGCCTTGAGCTCATGACATAGAGTGCCTCATATCTTCGATAGCCCTTAGTTTTTCATAGCGTCCAAAGCCCTGAGCTCAAGATCCAAAGTTTTTCATGTCATTCACAGCCTAGAGCAGTTCATAGCATCTAGAGCCTTGAGCTCATGACCCAGAGTCATTCTTGTCATCCATAGCCTTGAGCAGTTCATAACATCTAGAGGCTTGAGCTCAAGACCTAGATATTTTCATGTCATCCATAGTCTTGAGTTACTCATAGCATCTAGAGCCTTGAGCTCATGACCTAGATTCATTCATGCGAACTATAACTCAAATTTATTAATAACATCTTGAGTCCTAAGCTCATGACCCATAGTCATCCATGTTAACCATAGCCTAACATTGTTCATAAGATTCTAAGCCATGAGCTCATGACCTAGAGTAGCCCATGTTATCCATAACCTTGAGTTGTTCTTAGCATCTAAAGCCCTGAGCTCATGACCCAGAGTCATTCATGTCAACCATAACCCATAGTTGTTCATAACATTTAGAACCCTGTGCTCACAACCCAAAGTTGCTCATGTCATCCATAGCCCTGAGCTATTCATAGTATCTTAAACCTTAAGCTCATGGGATCTTGATTCGTTCATATCATCCACAACTTAGAACTACTCATAACATTTATAGCCATAAGTTCATGACCTAAAGTCATTCATGTCAACTATAACCTTGAGGTGTTCATAGTATCTTGAGCCATGAGCTCACGACCCAGATTCATTCATGTTATCCACAACCCTGAGCTCATGACACAGAGTCATTCATATCATCTATAGCCCCGAGTTGCTGATAACATCTAGAGGCTTGAGCTCACAGGATCCCTAGTCGTTCATATCATCTATACTGTTGAGTTGTTCAAAGCATTCATACTCTTGAGCTCATGACCTGGAGTGGCACATATCATCTATAGGCTTGAGCTGTTCATAGCATTTGGAGCCTTAAGCACACAACTCAGAGTTGTTCATGTCATCAATAGCCTTGATCTATTCATAGCATTTAGACCCCTAAGACCACAACCCAAAGTCATTCATGTCATCATAAGCCTTGGGCTATTCATAGGATCTAGAGTTGTGAGTTCATGACCCGGAATCATTATGTTATCCATAGCCCTGAGCTATTCTAGAAATTAGAGCCATAATCTCATGACCAAGAATCGTTCATATTATCCATAGCTTTAAGTTGTTCATAGTATCTTGTGGCTTGATCTGATGGGATCCTGAGTCGTTCATATCATCTACAACTCTGAGCTGCTTATAGCATCCAGAGCCTTGAGCTCACGACCTGAAGTTGTTGATGTCAACCACAACCTTGAGTTATGCATAATATCTTGATTCATAAGCTCACTGATTCGTCCCCATTTGGTGTTCCTTTTAATTCAGCCCTCAGACGGGAGTGATCAACAAAATTTATAAACCTAATTCACCATATACTAGGGTAGCATAGCTAGCATAGCGTAGTGGTTCTAGGATCGTCCACAGGGATGGGTTTTCATATCACACATGATATTAGTTTAACATACTAAAATGGTGCTTTTTCTTTTACAAGTTAACTTTAAAATAAAACATGATTTTGGTTGAAAAAGATTGGTTTTAAGCTAACCAAAAATAATAATTGAGATTAATTACAAAAAAAAGGTTTCTTGGAATTTCAAGTCACTAGGTTCAGGTCCCTTATACAAAAAGGGGAAATTTTGGATCTTTTCCTCACATTAGGGATTTAACCTATAGTTATTTCCCGAACCAGTGTGGTAAAGTTGCTTCCCACTAATGGTTTCAAACACTAAAGTCATCTCACTGACTCATCTTGCAATGGTTTATACCTCTCACCTAGTATTGGCCATTCAAGGTGGTCCTTAACCTTGGATTACCCTTCAAAAGCTCACAAGCGATAACTAATGGATGTCTCCGGGGAGTCTGAAAAGCTTACCAAGTATTGGCTATTCTAGGTAATCCTACCTTTAAACCACCTCCCAGAGGCTCGCAAGAGATAACTAATGGATCTCTATGGACCGAGTCTGAAAAGCTTACCAAGTGTTGGCCTGGGTGATTTTAAAGGATTTTAAGTTAACTATAAAAATAAAAACCATTAACGGGTCACAACTTCCTTTCATTTAAAACTGAAACAAGGAAAACTCCCACTTTTGTATCTGGATCCCTTACTTAGCTTCCTTTACTCCAAGAAACAAAAAGCTTAGCCACTCATCCTCTGAGAAGATGTTCTCAGAGTTGCTTGACTAGAAGGAAATTAAAAGATAAAATTAGAAGGTAAGGTAGAGCAACGCTTTGTATTTTTACTTATTAAAAAGAATGTACAAGTGATCCCCAATAACTTCTTCTGAGATTCTCAGATTTTGGGATTGGGAGATTGGAGATATTACAAAAGAGATATTCTAACAACCTATATAGATGGATATTTTTAACCCCTCACTTAAATATCCTAAATATCTAAAAATATCTTCAGTTGATTACAAGGAAAGAATAGGTAATTACACAAAATATCTTGTAATAAAAATCTAATGGAGTCGACAAGAAAATATCTGAAGATTACACAAGAGGATTTTGCAAGGTTGCGAAAATTTTGCAAGGGGTTGCAAAATTCATTTTCTTCAGCTTCGGTTTCGCAAGGCTATGAGAATTTCACAAGGGGTTCAGAAATTCATTTTCACTAGCTTCACAAGGTTACGAAATTCATTCTCCACGTGTTTGCTTTCTCCTGCAGCTTGAACTCCTCTTGGGCAATTTCGTAAAGCCTTGCGAAATTGTTGGATGCTTAGATTCCTTCTTTGATTCTCTTCCTTGCACACTTGATTGATTTGGAAAAGGCTTCGAAGCTCTCCAAGACTTGGATTCTTCATGTTTTTGAGCTTCCACTTGCTTTGCCATGACTGAACAAAGTCTTCCCTCATTCTTAGCTCATTTTACTGATCAAAAAGCTATTAACAACACCAAAACTTGCCAAAAATTGATTAGTACCCTTACAAAGGTCCTTAATGTGCCAATTGGATTAGAAGGTATTAATTACTACTCAGAAGTGTTTGAAAATAGTTAATTTCAGGTACAAAATAGCACTTTTTGAGTAGTAATCACGCCCCCAACTGACATATTGCTAGTCCCTTAGCAATGAAGGAGAGAAAAACAAAAATTAGACAGTACATAATTTACAAAATCATGCTAATCACTAAAAAAAAAAAAAAAATTTCAAGTGGCATGATTTGGATCACACTCTCTCATGGAACATTAAGGAGGCAAAACCCAACTTTCAACAAGAGTCATCAAATCACTTGCCCAATTACAATTTATAAAGACTAAACATTATGCAAATTTACATATCAAAAGAAATTCCACTACCAAAAGGTCCAATGCTTATTCTTCCACAAAAATCTACGTGTTATTTACTGGTTTTCGAAAATAGTATGTCAAACTATTCTTTCCCCCTAACCTAGTTCTTTTCCAAACCTTAGCAAACTGACCAACCAAAAAAATAGGCTAGGAACGCACCTCTTTTATTTCATAAATTTTTTTTCATTGTAGGAGTGCAATGCTAAAGGTATTGTTTTCTGAAGTGTCCATGTAATGGGGGTCCATCGATGACGCCCAACCAATTAAGGTTTAGGGCATCAAGTTTTAAGGATCTTTCGACCACTAACTCTTCAGATTTTACCTCGGACTTTTGAATTTGAAAATTTAATACCCAAGCACCTACAATATGTTAAACTCCACTTTTTTACCCTTGTAATGAGCATGGAGGTCGGTGACTCCTAACCAATAAAGGCTTAGGGCACCGAGTTTTAAAGATTTTCACCATATACCCCTCAAACCTTGCTCAGGTTTCAAAGCAAGCATAACACTTTGTTTATTGTTTTTTATTTTAATTTTTATTTTATTTTTTTTTTAAGGCTCATTGGCCTTTCACAAGGTGTCCCAACACTATTAAAGCGAGGTCAGAAAAAAACCAAGTCGAAATTTTCCTAAGTCAAGGGGTGAAATAGTTTTTCATCTTATAAACGGAACCTAGTGTGCACCGTGTGTGGTAAGATTAGAGTGGAAGAGATAAGGTTGAATTCAATAGGAGTTTCTAAAATTCCTCAACCTTAATAAGCATAATACCAACTATAAAATTCAAGTAAAAAAGTAAGAATTCAACTCCTCCCATTTCATTTTGAGAAATATTTCCTTAATAATCACTGAGAGTAAAGTAAAAAACTTTTAAAATTAAACAAAAAATTTAAAAATGAAGCAAAAACAACTAAATTAACAAATTAAATTAATATTATTAACAATACTTCCTTCCTCAACTCTCCCCCCCAACTGAGATCTACATTGTCCTTAATGTGGCAAGAACGATTGAATAAAAAAGGGAGGAAGTGGTACCTCCTGAGTTGAATTAACTTTGAGTCATATAGGAGAAACCACATGATTAAAAAAAAAACAAAAAACAAAAGAATAATGAGTAGAGGAAATAAAGAAATGGAAAGTAATACATCCAATCCCAGAATATAAAACATCAAAGTAAAAAACTATAACTATTAATATAATAAGTAAATACAAAAGACAAAGAGATGATTAGTTGGTGGCTGGATCATGTGAAGATTATGGATCTATGGTTACCTTCTAAGTTGTTTGGATCAGGGCCTCAACTATGGTGGCATCCTCAGCTAGAGCTACAGGCTCTGATGGGCCAGGAATGTCAGGTTGAGGTGGACGTAGAATATCCAGATGTTGCTGTATCTAATGAAGGATGACAGTATGCTAGTCTAGTTGCGCACACATCGCCTTCATATGCCAGAATAAAGCATTATGTGTAGTAGTCAGTGTCTGGAACAAATGTACCATGGCATAGAACTCTGTGGCAGATATGGTGATGGAGGCCTCCGATGTAGGAGGTGCAACTGGTGGAATAGGAGGTGTAGCTAGTGCAAGGGCGGTAGGTGTGGCCTCAGGCATAGGTGGTGCAAGAGCAAGTGGTATAGACTTTGTGGGGCTCTCATCCTATGGTGCCTCCTCAGCCTGTGGTGGCGCTGTTATAGGTGTTAAATAACCTGCCAACTGTGTCCATTTGTTAAGAGTGAAATGCTCTTGACAATGGTGGCGACGCTCGAGGTGGGGCTTAGTAGGATAACACATGTGCTCTAGTATATGACAGAGCAACCTCAGAAATAATAGTGGAATGGTATCGGCTCGCTATAGCTTCTTCTTGTGCACCTTCTCCTCAAAGTGGAGGAGAACGACCATAATCAAGTGATGTGGCCCAAAATAGAAGCCCTCATATATCCTGAATAACGCGTCCAGGATGGCTCCTCGCCCTGCATGAGATGTTGAAGAGGAAAAATGTTGGACTGCAGCAAAACATCTATTAGGAGCATCCAAGATGGAAGTTCCTTACGTATAATGAATGAGTCTGAAGAAGTCCCCCTGGATAGGATACGGAACATGTCCCGCTGAGATATAAGAGACCACTCTCTAAAATCTGTTGGGTCTACTAGCTCATATGGAATATGGTGAGCCTCTGCTATGTGCCTCGCCTCTAGAATACCCTGACATCCATCGATGCCGAAATGGATGGTAGTAGGACTCGAGATGTCTCGGGTAGTCATGGTCTGATCGAAATCCATGGCTATTCTGGGATAGAAAAACTCTCTAGGGGTCATAAGGTGCTCCAGATGGTACCTCTGAAGTAGACCAAATGAATCCTCAAGCTCCTATTACTGTTGCATGACCTCTATATCGAAGTAAAGCTCAGAATGAAATGGTCGGGCTCTGCAATCCGAATTGCCCTCAATGGACGGCACGGTGATCATAGGCCTCTTGATGATGGCTTTCGGAGTAATACCGGAAGGATGCTGAGAATCGGTAGGGGCCTGAGGATCAGGCTGTGCAAGCCTAGATGACTCTCCAGGGCATGAGGTCCTGGATCTCTTGGGGGGATTGCGATGTATTGATGGCTCAAGAGGTGAAGAGGTCGGTAGTCTCCGTGTCATGTATCTACACTAAGGAGGGCTAGAAGACACTTCTCCCTTAGATGACGGTACGGTCTGGGCCTCGGGGGCCTGAGATGAATCCTAAGAAGGGGAGGCTTTTGGCCTCTACTCGCGAGAAACTAAGGGGTCAGTATGGCCTCTTCTCATGTGCATCATGGCTGAAATGGAATGAGAAGTGTATGTCATCTCTTCAAATGGTGGCCACGGGACACTTTGGCTTGGCAAGGTGGTGGGGAAGTTTTTGCAGGGCACCAATGGGTTTGTGAAATGAAAACAGGGTTGGATGCCTTTAAATAGAGGGTTAAGTGACTTTTGGCATTCACAAGGACTATTGGAATTCGCAAGGTTGCGAATTTAGGTGCTAGGGTTGCAAAATAGGTTCACATACCCTCTCAAATTTCGCAAGGCTTTTGCAAGGCATTTTGGGTGTGCGAAATGAGGTTACAGAGGCTTTTCAAGTTTTGCAAGGGATTTTTCAAGGTAAAGTTAGGTTGCAAAATTTTCACAACCCTTGCGAAATTTTTGGCAAGGTCTTCACATAGTGAAATTGGCTTGTGAAATTTTCACAAGGTGGATTTAGGGGTTGCGAAACATGCTCTGTTTTTCATATTTTTCCTCTGCCCGAAGAACTTTTATAGATTTTTCCATCTATTTTGAAATCCGCCTGCAATTGATCATCAAAGGATAATTTAAATCACCATAAAATAGAATTAAAACAAAAGATCAAAATTAAAACAAGTAATAAATCAATAAAACCTTAAATCAACAGTAAAACAACAAAAAAATATGGACAAAACAGAAAATATGGACTTTAGCAGTCTTTTGACAAACTAAGTTCATCTAACCCGTTCTCCTTTCAAGCTTGATGTGGCTTAAGGAGGGTGATTTCCTACTTGTCTCGAGAAAATGGCTCCATGAATGGCTTGAGATGCTGGCCATTGACTTTAAAGCTCCTGGTGCTGTTGGAATTAAGTAGTTCCACTACTCCATTTGAATATACTTGTTAGATAGTAAACGAACCTATCCACCTTGACTTCAGCTTTCCCGGAAAGATGTGGAGCTTAGAGTCATACAGCAAGACTCTTTGTCCTTTCTGGAATTGTTTGCGGGAGATTAACTGATCATGCCACCTCTTCAATCTCTGCTTTGCAATGTTTGAATTATTGTAGGTGTCATTTCTCAGTTCCTCCATCTCATTAAGGTCTAAGAACCTCTTCATGGTGGCTCTATTCAAGTCCATGTTGAGCTTCTTGATTGCCCACCAAGCTTTGTATTCTACTTCCATTGGGAGATGATAAGCTTTGCCATAAATAAGGCGGTAAGGCAACATTCCAAGAATGGTCTTATAAGTTGTTCTATAAGCCCACAATGAATCATGGAGCTTAACAAACCAATCTTTTCTGCTTGTATTCACCACCTTCATCAGTATGTTTTTTATCTCCCAATTGCTAACTCAACTTGCCCAGAAGTCTGAGGGTGGTAAGGTGTAACTACCTTATGTTTTAACCCGTACTTGGCTAAGAGAGTTTCGAACGGCTTGTTACAAAAATGAGTACCCCCATCATTGATTATGGCTTTGGGTACCCCAAATCTTGAGAAAATGTTCTCCTTTAGAAATTTGAGAACAACTCTATGATCATTGTGCTTGCATGGGATTGCTTCAACCCATTTAGAAACATAATCAACCCCCACCAAGATGTAGGATTAGCCAAAGGACATAGGGAAAGGTCTCATGACGTCAATGCCCCAGACATCGAAAAGATCAATGATTAAAATGGGGTTCAAAGGCATCATGTTCCTTCGTGTCAACTTCCCAAGCTTCTAGCATATTTCACAACTCCTGCACATGGTGTGGGCATCTTTGAAAAGTAAGGGCCAACAGAAACTCGATTGCAATATTTTCATAGCTTTCTTATGTGAAGCAAAGTGGCCTCCACATATGCTTTCGTGGTAATGACTGAGGATCCCCTGTTGCTCTATTTCAGGGACGCACTTCCGTATTATCTAGTCTGCATAGTATTTGAATAGAAATGACTCTTCCCAATAGTAAGCATGAATTTTTGTAAAGAAGTGCTTCTTGTCTTAAGCTTTCCACTCACTTGGAATTTCTCCGGTAACTAGATAGTTAGTGATATGGGCATACCAAGGAGCAATTTCTGTTAGCATGAGCGACTCCTCTGGAAAATCATCATTTATTGGCAAATAATGGAATTATGTGTTATGGTCAGCCTTGAATGATGATCGGCTACCACATTCTCCATTCCTCTCTTGTCTTTGATTTGAAGATTGAATTCTTGAAGCAGTAGGATCCATCTTATCAATCTCGCTTTTGCATCCTGCTTGATCAGCAAATATTTCAGAGCCGAGTGATCCGTGAAAACCACAATGAAAGACCCCACCAAGTAAGTGCGAAATTTTTCTAAGGCAAAAACTACAGCCAACAATTCTTTCTCTATGGTTGTGTAGTTTCTTTGTGCCTCATTCAATGTTTTGCTTGCATAGTAAATCACATAGGCCTTTCCATCTTTTTTTTTGCCCAAGGACGGTTCCTATAGTGAAGTCACTGGCGTCACACATCACTTCAAATGGTAATTTCCAGTTGGGTGGCCTCAGTATTGGAGCGGTCGTAAAAATTGCTTCAATTCTTCAAAACTTTGTTGACATTAATCATCCCATACGAATTTAGCATCCTTTACTAATAGTTCACAAAGAAGTTTGGTGACTTCAGAGAAATCTTTGATAAACCTCCTGTAGAACCCAGCATGGCCAAGGAATTGCCTTACTCATTTTCAGTAGTAGGAGACGACAGCTTGACAATAAATTCAACCTTAGCTTTGTCCACTTCAATGCCTTTCTTAGAGATGATATGTCTAAGGACAATCCCTTGGTGTACCATAAAATGACATTTCTCCCAGTTAAGCACCAAGTCTTTTTCAATGCATTGGCTTAGAACAGATTCCAAGTTAGCTAAGCATTCCTTAAATGTGCTTCCCTATATAGTGATATCGTCCATAAAGACTTCCATAATACGCTATATCGCTGAAAAGGCTTAACATGCATCTTTGGAATGTTGCAGGTGCATTGTATAAGCCAAAAGGCATTCTTCTGTAGGCATGTAAAGGTGGTCTTCTCTTGGTCTTCAACAACAATTTCTATTTGAAAATGCGCAGAGTAGCCATCTAAAAAACAATAGAAATGATGGCCTGAGACTTTCTCAAGCACTTGATCCATAAACGGTAACGGGAAGTGGTCCTTCCTTATTACAACATTCCATTTCCTATGGTTAATACACACCCTCCAACCTAAAGTGAGGCGTGTAGAAACTTCATCTCCCTTATCATTTTGCACCACAGTGATCCTAGATTTCTTTGGCACAACTTGCGTAGGACTCACCCATAGGCTATCTGATATGGGGTAGATAATACCGGCCTGAAGTAGCTTAAGCACCTCAGCTCGCACCACCTCTTGCATATGAGGGTTCAACCTTCTTTGGGGTTGACGAACTGGCTTAGCTTCTTCTTCCATGTATATATGATGGGTACAGACTAAAGGGTTGATCCTCTTTAGATTAGAGATTTTCCACCTTATCGCCTTCTTACACCTCCTAAGGACTTCAAGTAGACAATCCTCCTAAGTAGTAGTAAGAGATGAAGAAATAACAACAGGGCTCTGCTTGTTCTCTTTCAGATATGCATACTTCAACTTCGTGAGTAATGGCTTCAGAATAAGTTTTGGGGGCTCCTCCTTAATGGCGTCTTATGTCTGCTCCCCTTTGAATAAAGACAAAATTTCTTCATACCCCTTCAAAGGGTAAAAAATAGCAACCAACTCTGAGGGTTCAGGTGACCCTTCATCAAGATCCCCAAGACTCTCGTTGAATTCTTCTAGCATTTTCTGATCACAATGCTCCTCCACTAGGTTGTCAATCATACACACCTCTTCTAGTCATTCTTCTTCTTCTGGATGGAATTGTTTCTTGCATAAGTAGAAGATGTCGAGTTCCATTATCATGTTGCCAAATGAGAGTTGCATCATTCCATTTCTACAATTGATAATGGCATTTGATGTAGCTAGGAATGGTCTTCTAAGTATGATAGGGACACAGTTGGTTCCTTTTGCACTCGGATCCGTACCCAAGACAACAAAATCCACTGGGTAGTAGAATTTGTCAATTTAAACTAGGACATCTTCAATTATGCCTCTTAGAATTTTCACAGATCTATTTGCTAGAGATAGAGTGATTGATGTTGGCTTCAACTCTCCCAATCCCAATTGCTCATAGACAAAGTATGGTAGCAAATTCACACTTGCTCCCAAGTCCAACAAAGCTCTTTCCATAGACACCCCTCCAATCATCACTGAGATGGTAGGGCAGCCCGGATCTTTGTATTTTACTGAAGACTTGCACTGTATAATGGAACTTACTTGCTCAGTCAAGAAGGCTTTCTTGCTTACATTCAACCCTCTTTTTATAGTGCATAAGTCCTTCAGGAATTTTGCATAAGTCAGAACTTGTTTGATCATATCTAGCAACGGGATATTAACTTTCACTTGCCTCAACTCTTCAAGAATTTTTTATGCATTGTTGATTCCCTTTTTCCCATGCAAAGCTTGGGGAAAAGGTGGAGGCATGTGGTTCTTCTGCATATCTTCTTTGACAATGGTCCTCCCTGGTCCTTCATTTACGGTAAAATCATGGTCCGCCTTCTTTGTGTTGTTCCTTGATCTCTTTCCTTTGAACTCCTCCTTCTTTTCTTCCTCTGCTTCTCTCTCTGTTTCATGCTTTGGCTTGGTTGTTGGCATATAAACCTCTTTACCACTCCTTAGAGTGATCACCGCTTTAACTTCCCTCACCTGTGAAGATTCTCCTTCTTGAGCCTCCACTTCATGGACAATCTTTGGATTTTGGTGAGGTTGAGAAGGAAACCTTCCCTTCTCTTACACTGTGCTGAGGTTGGTGAGCCTGGAGATTAAGTACTGGAGATTATCTATCTTTTGAGATAGATCATTTTTCCTTCCATCCATCTTTTTGTCTAGACTGTCACTTCTTTGACTGAGCTGAGCATTGATGGATTTCGGGTCTCCAACAAAATGTCCCACAACCTTGCTAAGATTCACAATGGCTTGTTCAAGATTTGTGGCTTACGGAGGTGCTTGGTCGGGTTGCATGTACTGAGGTACCCTTGGTTTCCAGGAGAAATTTGGATGGTTCCTCTAATTTGCATTGTAGGTATTACCATATGAAGCATTGTTATTGGGCTTAAATATTCAATAACATTTGCTTGATCCCCAAACATTTCTCTCACAGCTAGAATCGTAGGACACTCCGCTACCACGTGCTCATA
This sequence comes from Vitis riparia, assembly GCF_004353265.1. Taxonomy (NCBI): domain Eukaryota; kingdom Viridiplantae; phylum Streptophyta; class Magnoliopsida; order Vitales; family Vitaceae; genus Vitis; species Vitis riparia. The sequence goes on from NC_048448.1 coordinate 17,356,021, forward strand.
AGATTGACAAATGGAACATGGCATAGCTTGCACTAGTGTTTCAACAGCCTGCACTTCGCGTATCTTCTTAATTTCTAGCTCCTCCAATCTTCTTGCCATAGCTATGAATTTTACTTTCATATTCATATCTTCGTTCAGCGTATACATCCCAACCTTAGCATTAAAAACACTAGATTGAGAATTCATTTTTCCCACTTCTCTTGCATTTGGTTCATCCCATCCTCGTGAAACTTCAGCTACATAACTCAAGAAATCCATGGCTTCCTCTGGATTCTCACTTATGAAGTCTCCTCCACACATCATTCCCAATAGCTGCTTCACTGAGGAAGACATTCCGTCATAGAAATAGCTCACCAATAGCCATGGTGAAGACAAACGTTGATCGCTTCCATGTACCTTTCCCAGCACTTATAGAATTTCTCATTCTCTTTAGCTGAGAAATTAGAAATTTGCCTTTTCAAGTCATTAGTCCTATGAGTTAGGAAAAATTTCTTAAGAAATTCAGCTTGTAAATCCATCCAAGCTCGGATACTCCTTGGCCTAAGAGAATTAAGCCAAATTTTGGCCTTATCTTTTAAGGTAAAAGGAAATAGCTTTAGCCACATCAAGTCAATGGAAGCTCCTCCTTCTTGGAACGTATTACAAACTTCTTCAAATTCGTTGATATGTGCATAGGGATTCTCCCTTTCCATGCCATGGAGAGTAGGTAGAAGTGACACAATATGTGGTTGGATCACTAGCTGCTCTGTAGGTGGCACTATACATGATGGTGCACTCATACAAAATGGATGCATGCGGTCCCTCATAGATCGAAATGCATTGAGATTGTCCTACTGAGCGTGTTGACTATGCTGATCTTCAGGTGTAGCCTCCATGATATTCAAACATAACTCCAACTCTGTCTCGTGAGGATTTTCAATTTTTACAAGTCTCCTCCCACTGTCTCTTATCCAATATGGCATACACAACTAACAATAACTGGAACAAAAACAAGAAAAATAAGAAAAACAAGAAAAACAAAAGAAAGAAAAAAAAAACAAATCTAGGAAAGGATTAAAGTTAACTAAAAACAAATCAAAAGGTAAATTAAAACAGAAAAAATTAAAAGAAAATAAATAAAAAGGGTTAGTAAAAGAAAAGAAAAATCATCGGACTTGTGAAGAAGATCACAAGTGTTCTGAAAAAATCATATCACTGTGAAGTGGCATCATCCCCGGCAACGGCGCCATTTGATTCGTCTCCATTTGGTTTTCTTTTTAACTCAGTCCTTAGACGGGAGTTATCAACAAAATTTATAAACCTAATTCATCATATACTAGGGTAGCATAGCTAGCATAGCATAGTGGTTCTAGGATTGTCCACAGGGATGAGTTTTCATATCACACATGATATTAGTTTAACGTACTAAAATGGTGCTTTTTATTTTACAAGTTAGCTTTAAAAGAAAACATGATTTTGGTTGAAAAATATTGGTTTTACGCTAACCAAAAATAATAACTGAGATTAATTACAAAGAAAAGGTTTCTTGGAATTTCAGGTCACTAGGTTCAGGTCCCTTGTACAAAAGAGGAAAATTCTAGATCTTTTCCTCGCATTGGGGATTTAACCTATAGTTATTTCCTGAACCGGTGTGGCATAGTTGTTTCCCACTAATGGTTTCAAACACTAAAGTCCTCTCACTAACTCATCTTGTAATGGTTCATACCTCTTGCCTGGTATTGGCCATTCAAGGTGGTCCTTAACCTTGGATTACCCTTCAAAAGCTCACAAGCGATAACTAATGGATGTCTCTCGGGAGTCTGAAAAGCTTACCAAGTGTTGGCTATTCTAGGTAATCCCACCTTTAAACCACCTCCTAGAGGCTTGTAAGAGATAACTAATGGATCTCTATGGACTGAGTCCGAAAAGCTTACCAAGTGTTGGCCCATGTGATTTTAAAGGATTTTAAGTTAACTATAAAAATAAATACCATTAACGAGTCACAACTTCCTTTCATTTAAAACTGAAACAAGGAAAACTCCCACTTTTGTATTCGGATCCCTTACCTGGCTTTCTTTACACCAAGAAACAAAAATTCTAGCCGTTCATCCTTTGAGAAGACATCCTCAAAGGTTGCTTAACTAGAAAGAAAATAAAAGACAAAATTAGATGGTAAGGGAGAGCAACGCTTTGTATTTTTACTTACTAAAAAGAATGTACAAGTGATTCCCAAGAACTTCTTTCGTGATTCTCATATTCTTAGATTGGGAGATTGGAGATATTACAAAAGAGATATTCTAACAACCTAATAGAGAGATATTTTTAACCCCTCACTTAAATATCCTAAATATCTAAAAATATCTTCAGTTGATTACAAGGAGAGAATAGGCAATTACTCAAAATATCTTGAAATAAAAATCTAAAGGAGTCAGCAAGAAAATATCTGAAGATTACATAGGAGGATTTCGCAAGGTTGCGAAAATTTCGCAAGGGGTTGTGAAATTCATTTTCTTCAGCTTCGGTTTTGCAAGGTTGCTAAAATTTCGCAAGGGGTTGCGAAATTCATTTCACTAGTTTCGCAAAGTTACGAAATATCGCAAAGGGGTTGCAAAATTCATTCTCCACGTGTTTGCTCTCTCCTGTAGCTTGAACTCCTCTTGGGCAATTTCACAAGCATGTGAAAATTTCGCAAAGCCTTGCGAAATTGTTGGATGTTTAGATTCCTTCTCTGTTTCTCTTCCTTGCACACTTGATTGATTTGGCAAAGGCTTCAAAGCACTCCAAGACTTTGATTCTTCATGTTTTTGAGCTTCCACTTGCTTTGCCATGATTGAACAAAGTCCTCCCTCATTCTTGGCTCATTTTACTGATCAAAAAGCTATTAACAACACCAAAACTTGCCAAAAATTGATTAGTACACTTGCAAAGGTCCTTAATGTGCCAATTAGGTTAAAAGGTATTAATTACTACTCAGAAGTGTTTGAAAATAGTTAATTTCAGGTTACAAAATAGCCCTTTTTAAGTAGTAATCACTCACAAATCAGAGTCATTCATGTCATCACCACCATAAGCTCATGATGTGGAATTATTCATATCATCCACACCCCTAAGCTGCTCATAGCATGTAGAGGCCTTAACTCACGAGATATCAAGTCATTTATATAATTCACAATGCTTAGCTGTTTAAAGCATCCATAGCCTTGAGCTCATGCCTCGGAGTAGAACATATTATCCATAGCCTTGAGTTGTTCATAGCTTCTAGACCCCTAAGCACATGACCCAGAGTCGTTCATGTCATCAACAACCCTAAGCTATTCAAAACATTTAGACCCTTAAGCCCATGACTTGAAATTTTTCATGTCTTCTATAGCACTAGACTTTTCATAAAATCTAGAGTTCTAATATCACGATCAGGAGTTATTCATGTCAACCCTAACCCTAACTTTTCATAGCATCTAAAGCCTTAAGCTCATGACTCGGAGTCATTCATGCCCACCACAATCCTAAGCCATTATAGCATCTAGAGCCTAGAGCACACCACTGAAAGTTGTTGATGTCATCCATAGCCCTAAGCTCCCAACTTGAAGTAGTTCATGTCATCCACAACCTTGAGTTGTTTATAACATTTAAAGCCCTAAGCTCAAAACTCGAAGTTGTTCATGTAATCTATAACATTGAGTTGTTCATAGCATTTTGAGCCCTGAGCTCATGACCTGAAGTCGGTTATATTCATCACAGCCTTGATCTGTTCATAACATTTAGAGCCTTGAGCAAACGGCCTTGAGTCATTCATGTCATCAATAGGCCAGAGATGTTCATAGCATCTAAAGCCCTAAGCCTACGACCTGAAGTTGTTCATGTCATACATTGCCCTAAGTTGTTCATAACATCTTAATTCTTGAACTCACAACCTGGAGTCGTTCATGTCATCCATAGCTCTAAGCTATTTGTAACAATTAGAGGCATAGGCTCACAACCAAGAATCATTAATATCATCCTCAACCATGAGTTGTTCATAACATCTTGAGGGTTGAGCTCACAACATCCTGAGTTGTTCATATCATCCATATCTTTGAGCTACTCATAGCATCTGAAGCCTTGAGATCATAACCCTAAGTCATGTCAACCATAACCATGAGTTGTTCATAGTATCTGGAACTGTTGTTCATTTCATCTACAACCCTTAGCTCATGATTTAGAATCATTCATATCATTTATAACCTCGAGCTGCTCATAGCTTCTAAAGGCCTGAGCTCAGGAGATCCCAAGTCGTTCATATCATCCATAATTTTAAGTTGTTTAAAGCATCCACAACCTTGAGCTCATCACTAAGAGTAGCACATATCATCCAAAGCCTTGACTTGTTCATAGCATCTAGAGCCCTAAGCTCACGACCTAGAGTCGTTCGTGTTAACCACAACCCTTAGCTATTCATAGTATCTAAAGCCTTGAGCTTATGATGAAAAGCCATTCATGTCAACCACAACTTTGTTCTCTTCATAGCATCTAGAGCCTTCAGCTCACGACACAGATTCGTTCATGTCATCTAAAGTCATGAGCTATTTATAGCATCTCAAGCCCTAAGCTCATGACCCAAAGACATTCATGTCCACCACAACCTTGAGTTGTTCATAGCATTTAGAGCCCTGAGCTCACAACCTCGAGTCATCCATGTAATCCATAACCTTGAGTTGTTTATAAATTTAAAGCCTTTGACTCACAACCAAGAGTCGTTCATATCATCTACACCCTTGAATTGTTAATGTCATTTGGAGGCTTGAGCTTATAAGATCCTAAGCTATTCATATCATCTACAACCCTAAGTTGTTCATAACATCAAGAGCCTTGAGTTAACTAATGGGAAAAACCCAGATCTCTCAGTTTCCCAAGTCGAGATCAGGTTAGGAATATGCGTAACTATCTTAGGCTTTTTCTAAATTCTTTGCACAGTGAAAAAAATAACATTTTTATACTTTATAAGGATTCAAAAAGTGCTAACAAAAGCTATTCCTCGAATTTAGATGTTCCCGAATCAAATCCATATGGTGAATATGAAGATCGAAGCAGAAGTCTCGTAAACCTGAAGTCTTCCACTCGATGACTCAAACCTTGATCTTGGCACACAATGGGGAGGAAAAGATGGTGGAGGCTATTGATTCATCCCCAATTGGTGTGCAATTTGATTCAGTCCTCAGACAGGAGTTACCAATAAAATTTATAAAACCTAAAACACCTTACACTAGGGTAGCATAGCTAGCATAGTATAGTGGCTCTAGGATCGTCCACAAGGATGGGTTTTCATCATACAGGTGACTTTAGTGAAAGTAATGAAATGAAATGGTGATTTTCCTTATGAAAGTTAGCTTTAAAAGAAAATAGAATTGTGGGTGAAAAAGGTTGATTTTAAATTAACCAAAAATAGTAACTGAAATAATTACAAAGAAAAGGTTTCTTGGAATTTTAGGTCACTAGGTTCAGGTATCTTAGGCAAAGGGGGAGATTCCAGATCTTTTCCTCGCGTTGGGGAGAATAACATAAACTATGGTTACCTCCCGAACCGGATCTTTATTTGGCAACTAAGACTTGATCGCACTGGTTCATGAAAAACTATAGTTGCTTCCCGTTAATGGTTTCAAACGCTAAAAGACCTCTCACTGTGAATCATCTTCCAATGGCTCGTAAATGATAACTACAAGACATCCATGGATTCCATGGTGTGGACCCTCACCCGATCCATCGGACCGGCACGACTTGCTATTAAAAGAAAAGAAGGAATGAAAAAGTTGGAGTTTTCCAGTTTTGAAAAACCCGCCCCCGGTGAGGAACGGTGTTGTATGGAGTCGCCACTTACTTTTTTTTTAATTTTTTTAAAAGGGGAAAATTAAGTAAAAACCAAAACCCCTAATGACCCTAGTATGGAAAAAAAAAACGGTCTGCAAAAACTAGATTCTGGGTCCGGGGATCAGGTTACCCATTGGGAAGGTACCTCATGCGAGGTAGCACCCCTCTAGGCCCGGAACTCGGTCTCTACTAATGAATTGGGGTATGTGGGAGCATATGGGTCAAAGATGGAACCCTAGGCTAAATAGATGTCATGAATCACACAATCCTAATTGGTATTTGGCATGCATATGTATTCAACCAACCCAAAACAATGGGTGCGTACCTGTGGTCCCCAGCCGTGCGCTGCATAAAAGGTCAGCCAAACACAGATAAACATGTAACAAAAATTCAGGATTAGGCACCATGCATGCATATGATTCAACAATCAAAACCAACGATGCATACCTGTGGTCCCTAGCCATGTGCTACAGCAGAGGGTGAGTCAGCCATGCAACATGTATTCAGAATCAAGCATCAAATTTTGTGCCAAAAAGGAAGAAGGCTGGTTGAGATCAGGTAATGGACTCCCCAAATGTCATACAAATCAAACTAGACTTACCTAGACCACCCCACCCATAACTTCAAAATTTCCCATACTAACTGAAATCAAACTCTGACTTAAACCTTCAAGATGGCTCACAAGTTCCCTATAGCAAATGGGTTTGAGCCCCAATGGATAAGGGCTCGAAAAATGCCAAAAACAAGGGCTACCTAAAGTCCTTCAGCAGAACAAGTTGAACTGGTTCTCAACTGGTACAACCTATTAAGAAGAATTCCCAAATTTTTCTATAAAACTCCTAAATGAGTGAGGATTCAAACGAAAGAAATGGTCCTCAATTCCGAGCCCGGATGAGTGAGAACCGGGCCAAGAAAGGCAGGTGTTCCTCATGGCTGACAGAGGCAGCCAGTTATGGTGCTGAACCAGTTGAACCGGTTCCCAACTGGTTCATCCTATTGATAAAAAATCCCAAATTTGGTCAAAAAGTTTCTAAGTGATTGAGGAAGCAAAAGAAAGAAACGGTTCTCAATTTCGAGCCCGGATGAGTGAGAACCAGACTAAGAAAGGCAGGTGTTCCCCATGGCTGACAGAGGCAGCCAGTTATGGGGCTGAACCGGTTGAACTGGTTCCCAACTGGTCCATCCGGTTGATAAAAAATCCTAAATTTGGTCAGAAAGTTTCTAAGGGATTAAGGAAGCAAACAAAAGAAACGGTTCTCAATTCCGAGCCCGGATGAGTGAGAACCAGGCCAAGAAAGGCAGGTGTTCCCCATGGCTGACAGAGGCAGCCAGTTATGGGGCTGAACCAGTTGAACCGGTTCCCAACTGGTTAATCCGGTTGATAAAAAATCCCAAATTTGGTCAGAAAGTTCCTAAGTGATCAAGGAAGTAAAATAAAGAATCAGTTCTCAATTCCAAGCCCGAATGAGTGAGAACCAGACCAAGAAAGGCCTGTTCCTCATGGCTGACAGAGGCAGCCAGTTATGGGGCTGAACCGGTTGAACCGGTTCCCAACTGGTCCATCCAGTTGATAAAAAATTCCAAATTTGGTTAGAAAGTTCCTAAGTGATTAAGGAAGCAAACAAAAGAAACGGTTCTCAATTCCGAGCCCGGATGAGTGAGAACCAGACCAAGAAAGGCAGGTGTTCCCTATGGCTGACAGAGGCAGCCAGTTATGGGGCTGAACCGGTTCAACCGGTTCATCCGGTTGATAAAAAAAATCCCAAATTCAGTTAGAAAGTTCCTAAACCATTCATAACCAATCAAAAAAAAATCATGTGTGGCCTTTGTTATCCACACCCAAGCAATACAATATTCATATCAAAGGGAAGAAAAGATGATGAGGAAGGAGAAAAACATATGAAGACGAGGAAGATAAACTGTTAGCAAAGAAAATTCAGCATGCTTACCTCAGAATCTCCACCAAATATGATCCGTGTATGCCAATGATGACTCCCAAAACTAAGATGTTGTCATTCTCCTCTTCAAAGAAACCACAGTGCTGAAGCTTTCCCCACACCCTCAACTCAGAAGATGCTCCTGACCTTTTTGTTTCTCTCACCAGCCAAATTTCCCCTCTCTCAGAAAATGCCAAAAGGTCCTTTGCTCTCCCCTCTTCCCACCTTTTATACTCATACCCCTCTCAGCATTTGAGCCTCCTGGGTTCCTTCCCCTTCAGCACCGAAATTCCCTTCATCAGCATGGGAACCACACCCCTCATTACTTCTCTTAAACTTACAAGGCCAGCTCACTCCCTTCAGCTTTCAGCTTGCTTCACCACCAAGAATCCATATGGATTCGTGGTGGGCTGCAAGGAACCCAAATCAAGGCCCAAAATGGACCCACAACATTTCCCAAAACCAATCTGGAGCTTACGGGCCTGAGCCATGTAGGATTTGGGCCCCAAAATTACTAGAATTAGTGTTTTACCTCAGCTGACTCAATGAACCGGCTGAACCGGACGAACCCGATGCCCACCGGTCGAACCGATGGCAAAAAAATTTCAAAATTTGACATAATGTTCCTAGAAGAGTAAGGAATCCATGAAAAAAAACGGTGCATGATTCAGAGTAAGGAAGAGGGAGATATGATCAAAACAATTACCAAAAATCAGTGTTCTACACCGGCTGACTCGATGAACCGGCTGAACCGGCTGCCAACCAGCTGACCGGTTGCAAAAAAATTTGAAAATTTTACAGAATGTTCCTGGAAGAATAAGGAATCCATAAAAAGAAATGGTTCTTGATTCCGAGTTTGGATGAGGGAGATACGATCAAAACAAGCCCGAGTGCTCCGAACCTCAACATGCCCCTATAAACTCCAACTAAGCTAAAACATCGGGATGACCCACTTCCTTCCTATAGCGTGATGTGAATGACTAGGAAAATGGCCATGGTGACCCTCCAAAATGAACCACATATGCACCACAATGGACCACAGACAAACCCACACGAGGCTCGGACACCGACTAAGCCCAAAAGGGGCCCTAGTGGTGCCATATGCGAACGATGGGTGATTGTGACACCCAAAGGATAAATGCCAGTGTCGAGGGACAAAATTGAGGGTCTACACATGGTGTCCATTAAGCTTACCAAGTATTAGCCATTCAAGGTGATCCTAACCTTGGAATACCCGTCAAAGGCTCGTAAGAGATAACTACAAGACATCCATGGATTCCATGGTGTCCATTAAGCTTACCAAGTATTAGCCATTCTAGATAATCCTACCTTTAAACCACCTCCCAAAGGCTCATAAGAGATAACTAATGGATCTCCAGGGAGTCCAAAAAGCTTACCAAGTATTGGCCTAGTGATTTTAAGGGATTTTAAGTTAAACCTTGAAATAAAAACCATTAATGGGTAACAACTCTTCTCATTCAAAGCAAGGAAAACTCTCACTTTTGCATCTGGATCCTTCACCTAGCTTCCATCAGTCCAAGAAATGAAAAACCTAGCCACTCATCCTCTGAGGCCTTAGAGGATGTTTAGCTAGAAAGAAAATGAAAACAAAATATATAAGGAAAGGTAAAGCAGAAACTCTCTATATATATTTCTTACTACGATCCTCCTATATGATCTGATCTCCTGATCGATGCCAAAGATCTAAAATACAAGAGATATATATATATAGAGAGGTCTTTTGAACCCTCCTTTAAACTTCCTAACCAAGAAATCCTATCATTGGCTGGTTACAAGGAGAAAATAGGGAATTGCACAAAATATCTGGAGATAAAATCTAGCGAAGTCGATGCACAAATATCTGGAAATTATAGAGGGAGAATTCATAGGCCATGTGAGATTTCGCATGGTGTGCGAAATTCATTGTTGCTCAGTCTTCATAGGGTGGTTTTGCAAAGCTTGCAAAATTTTGCATAGGATGCAAAATTCATTTTTCTCAATCCTACTCTCTGTCCTGCAACTTGTACTCCTTTTGGCATTTCGCATGCTTTACAAAAGCTTCACATAGCCATGCGAAATTGCTAGTTACTGGATTTCTTCTCTGATTCTCTTCCTTGCATACTTGATTGGCTAGGCAAAGGCTACGAAGCTCTGCAAAGCTTTGATTCTTCATGTATTTGAGCTTTAACTAACTTTGGCATGGATTTCACAACATTATTCCTCATTCTTAGCTTGTTTTAATGATAAAAAAGCTACTAAAAAAACACCAAACTTGCCAAAACTGATTAATAACCCTTGCTAGGTCCATTAATATGCCAATTGAGTTAAAAGGTATTAATTACTACTAAAAAGTGTTTCAAAACAGTTAATTCCAAGCTATAAAAGAGCACTTTTTGAGTAGTAATCACTCCCCCCAATCGACACATAGCTAGTCCCTTAGCAATGAATGAGAGATAACGAAAAATAGACAGTAAAATAATTTACAAACTCATGTTGATCACTCAAAATATTTTGAAGTGGCATGATTCAGATTATACTCTCACATGGAACATCAAAGAGGCAACACCTAACCTTCAATAAGAGTAATCAAATCTCTTGCCTAATCACAATTTATAAAGAGTAGGCATTATGCAAATTTAAGCATCAAAAGAATTTCCACTCCCAAAGGTCCAAAGCTTACTCTTCCAAAAAAATTTAAGTGTTAATATTATTAGCTTTCGATTATAGTATGTCGAACTATACTCTCCCCTTAACTTCTTTCTCAAATCTTAGCAAACTGATCAACCTCCGATAAGCTAAAAACGCACCTCTTTTATTACACATTTTTTTTCATTGTAGATGTGCAATGCTAAAGGTATTGTTTTCTAAAGTGTCCATGTAACGGGGATCTATTGATGACTCCCAACCAATCAAGGTTTAGGGCATCAAGCTTTAAGGATCTTTCAACCACTAACTCCTCAAATTTCACCCCGGACTTTTGAAATTGAAATTTAATACCCAAGCACCTACAATATGTTAAACTCCACCTATTCACTCTTGTAATGAGCATTGAGGTTGGTGACTCCCAACCAATAAAGGCTTAGGGCACAGGGTTTTAAAGATTTTCACCATATACCCCTCAAACCTTGCTAAGGTTTCAAGGCAAGTGTAACACTTTGTTCTTTTTTTTTTTTTTTTTTTCACAAGGCTCATTGGCCTTTTATAAGGTGTCCCAACACTATTAAAATGAGGTCAAAGGTACCAAGTCAAAATTTTCTTAAGTCAAAGGGGTGAGATAGTTTTTCATCTTATAAACAGAATCTAATGTCAACAGTGTGTGGTAAGATTAAAGTGAAAGAAATAAGGTTGAATTCAGTAGGAGTTTCAATAATTCATCAACCTTAATAAGCATAGTAAAAACTCAATTTCTCCCACTTCATTTTGAGAATTTTTCCTTAATAACTATGGAGAGTAGAGTAAAAAGTTTTTTTAAAATTTTTAAAATTAAGCAAAAAGTAACTAAAATAACATAATAACTTAGCATTATTAACAATACTTACTTCCTCAACTCTTTCCCCTAACTGAGATCAACATTGTCCTCAATGTGTCAAAATCAATTGAAAATATAGGGAGGAAGTGGTACCTCCTGAGTGACATGGAGTTTGAGTCGTATAGAAGAAACTACATGATTAAAAAAAACAAAAGAGTCAGTGAGTAGAGGAAATAGAAAAACGCCAAGTTTAAACAAAAATGATGTCTATATATTAATCTGAGAAAGTACAATATGAGATATGATCATGTAATACATCCAATCTCAGAATATAAAACATCAAAACAAGTCACAATCTCTACTAATGTAATATGTAAATACAATAAGATAAAGAGATGTCCTATGATCAAGTAGCGGGAGCCTCAGGTGGAGATGATGCATCCTCAGGTGGGAAGTTGCAAGGTGGCAGAGGGATTTGCAGGCTATTTTGGTTTTCGCACAGTGCCTTTTGGAATTCCACAGCAAATTTGCAAAGCAAATTCGCAAGGCAATTTCACACCTACAAATTTTTTTTCTCTCTGTGAAAATTTTGTAGAGTGTGCGAAAATTTATGTTCACAAGGTGTGGGAAAGTTTCGTACCCTATGCGAAATGGTTTCACATGAAGTTCGCATGCCCTGTGAAAATTTTTCAAGATGCGAAATGGGTTCGCAGGCCACTTGAAAGATTCGCAGACTTCACACAGTGTGTGAAATAAGCATTTTTTTTTTTCAAATTTTCCTCTACCAAGAATCTTTAAGGACCTTCCCAATTGCTTTGAAGTCTCCCCTGCAATTGATCATAAAAAAAAAAAAAAAAAAACTTAAGTTAAATCAAACCAAAATGAAATTAAAGCAAGAAATCAAAATCAAAACAAGTTTAAAAATAAAACAAAAAGATATGGACTTGATAGTTTTTAGAAAGACCAAGCCCATAAAAAAACTGGTCTTGTCAAGCTTGCTGTGGGTCAAGGAGGATGAATTCCTCCTTTTAAATTTGTTGGGGATGGCAACTTGACAATTCAACCTTTGCTTTGTCTTCTTCTCGGTATGCATATTTCATCTTTGGAGATAGCGGGTTAAGAATAAGCTTTGGGGGCTCCTCCTTAGCATGTCTTTGTATCTCCACCTCATTGAGTAAGGGTTGCATTTCTTTTCTCCTCGTCCAAGGGGACAAAGTAGCAAGCAAATGTGAGGGTTCAGGTAACCCTTCATCATGTTTTGGCTTGAATGTGAGTTGATCAACCATAACTCCTTTGACTTCCCTCACCATTGAAGTTTCTCCCTCTTAAGCCTCCACTATGTGGATACCCTTGGGATTTTGATAAGGTTGAGATGGAAACCTTCCTTTTTCTTGCACTGTGTTGAGGTTGGTAGGCCTTGAGATTGCGTACTGGAGATTGTCTATATTTTGAGATAGATCATTTTGTATCCCTTCCAACTTTTTGTTCAATGTGCTCTCCACACTATCCATTCTTAGATTGAGTTGATCATTGATGGCCTTTTGATCTGCGACAAAGTCTCCCACAACCTTGCTAAGGTTCACCATAACTTGTTCAAGATTTGAGGCTTATTAAGGTGCTTGAACAGGTTGTGCGTATTGAGGTGGTTGTGGTTCCCAAGAAAATTTTGGATGATTTCTACAATTTGAATTGTAGGTGTTGTGATCACCAAACATCTCTCTCGCTGTTGGAATGGTAGGACACTCCTTCACCAGGTGCTCATAAGATAGACAAATGGAACAGGTCATAGCTTACACTAATTGTACCTTCTTCATTTTTAGCTCTTCCAATCTCCTTGCCATAACTGCAGCCTTTGCCTTCATGTCAATGTCTTCATTCAAAACATACATCCTAACCTTAGCACTAGGTTAAGACTTCATTCTTCCCATCTCCGTAGCATTCGGTTCATCCCATCCTCTTGAAATTTCAGCCACATAACTCAAAAAGTCCATGGCTTCCTCTGGATTCTTACTCATGAAGTCTCCTCCGCACATAGTTTCTAGGAGTTTCTTCATTGAAGAAGATATACCGTCATCAAGTAGCTCACCAAAAGCCATGTATCAAAGCCATAGTGAGGACAATCATTGATAGCTTCCATGTATCTCTCCCAACACTCATAGAATTTCTCATTCTCCTCAGTTGAGAAGTTAGAAATTTGCCTTTTCAAGTCATTGGTCCTATGAGTGGGGAAGAACTTCTTGAAAAATTTAGCTTGAAAATCAGTCCAAGTTCGGATACTCATCGGCCTTAGAGAATTAAGCCAAACCTTGGCCTTATCCTTTATGGTGAAAGGAAATAGCTTGAGCCTCATCAAGTCGATGGAAGCTCCCTTTTCTTGGAATGTATTACAAACCTCCTCCAATTCCTTGATATGTGAGTAGGGATTCTCATTTTCCATCCCATGGAAAGTAGGTAGGAATGGCACAAAGTGTGGTCGGATGACTAGCTTCTCAGTGGGAGGCACTATGCATGAAGGTGCACTCATGCAAGGTGGATGCATGTGGTCCCTCATGGATCGGTATACGTTGAAATTTTCCTCTTGACCATGTTGGCTATTTTGGTCTTCAAGTGGAACATCCATGATATTAGAGCATGCACAGAGATTACTGAAAAAAAAAAAACAAAAGAAAAAATAAATCTAGGAAAAAGTTAACTAAAAACTAAATAAAAGATAAACTAAAATAAAGACAAAGAAAAAGAGTTAGTAAAAAATCACCAAACTTGTGATGAAGATCACAAGTGTTCCCCAAAGGTAGTGTCACTGTACTTCAACACCATCCCCGACAACGGCGCCATTTAATTCGTCCCCAATTGGTGTGCAATTTGATTCAGCCCTTAGACGGGAGTTATCAACAAAATTTATAAAACCTAAAACACCTTACACTAGGGTAGCATAGCTAGCATAGTATAGTGGCTCTAGGATCGTCCACAAGGATGGGTTTTCATCATACAGGTGACTTTAGTGAAAGTAATGAAATGAAATGGTGATTTTCCTTATGAAAATTAGCTTTAAAAGAAAATAGAATTGCGGGTGCAAAAAGTTGATTTCAAATTAACCAAAAATAGTAATTGAAATAATTACAAAGAAAAGGTTTCTTGGAGGTCACTAGGTTCAGGTTCCTTAGGCAAAAGGGGAGATTCAGGATCTTTTCCTTGCATTGGGGAGAATAACATAAACTATGGTTACCTCCCAAACCCGATCTTCATTTAGAAACTAAGACTTGATCCCACTGGTTCATGAAAAACTGTACTTGCTTCCCTTTAATGGTTTCAAACGCTAAAAGACCTCTCACTGTGAATCATCTTCCAATGGCTTATAAATGATAACTACAAGACATCCATAGATTCCATGGTGTCCATTAAGCTTACCAAGTATTGGCCATTCAAGTTGATCCTAACCTTGGAATACCCGTCAAAGGCTCGTAAAAGATAACTACAAGACATCCATGGATTCCATCGTGTCCATAAAGCTTACCAAGTATTGGCCATTCTAGATAATCCTACCTTTAAACCACCTCCCAGAGGCTCGTAAGAGATAACTAATTGATCTCCAAAGAGTCCGAAAAGCTTACCAAGTATTGGCCCAAGTGATTTTAAGGGATTTTAAGTTAAACCTTGGAATAAAAACCATTAATGGGTAACAACTCTTCTCATTTAAAGCAAGGAAAACTCTCACCTTTGCATTTAGATCCTTCACCTAGCTACCATCAGTCCAAGAAACGAAAAACCTAGACACTCATCCTCTGAGGCCTTAGAGGATGTTTGGCTAGAAAGAAAATGAAAACAAAATATATGAGGAAAGGTAGAGCAAAAGCTCTGTATGTATTTCTTACTATAATCCTCCTATATGATATGATCTCCTGATCAATGCCAAAGATCTAAGATACAAGAGATATATATAGAGGGGTCTTTTTAACCCTCCTTTAAACTTCCTAACCAAGAAATCCTATCATTGGCTGGTTATAAGGAGAAAATAGGGAATTACACAAAATATCTGGAGATAAAATATTTAGAGATAAAATCTAGCAGAGTCGGTGCACAAATATTTGGAAATTACAGAGAGAGATTTCGCATGGTGTGCAAAATTCATTGTTGCTCAGTCTTCGCAAGGTGGTTTCACAATGCTTGCGAAATTCATTTTTGTCTTAGTTCCTCAGAATTTGGTTTCGCAAGGCTTGCGAAATTTTACATAGGGTGCGAATTCATTTTTCTTAGTCCTGCTCTCTGTCCTGTAGCTTGTACTCCTTTTGGCATTTGGCATGCTATGCGAAAGTTTTGCATAGCCATGCGAAATTTCTAGTTACTAGATTTCTTCTCTGATTCTCTTCCCTGCATACTCGATTGGCTTGGTAAAGGCTACGAAGCTCTCCAAAGCTTGGATTCTTCATGTATTTGAGCCTCAACTTGCTTTGCCATGGATTTCAAAACATTCTCCCTCATTCTTGGCTTGTTTTAATGATTAAAAAGCTACCAAAAAAACACCAAAACTTGCCAAAACTGATTAATAACCCTTGCTAGGTCCCTTAATATGCCAATTGAGTTAAAAGTTATTAATTACTACTCAAAAGTGTTTCAAAATAGTTAATTCCAAGCTATAAAAGAGCACTTTTTGAGCAGTAATCAGCCATGGATCTCTACCTGTTTGGATGGTGGAAGAAAAAAATCTATGGAAACCCTAACCCTTAGGGGGTATTTATAGGGTTCCTAAGTGGCCTTAAGTGACTTGAGCCCACATGGGCTTGGGTCACTTAATCTAACCCATAATGGGTTATAATTGATTAATTAACCCAATAGGACCTACTAATTAATCACTTTATCCAATCTAGAGACCTTGTTCACTTACCCCTATGCAACCTTACGAAATTATCAAAATGCCCTTATGCACAAAAGTGAACTTAGAGCCAATTTGACCCTCATAACCCATGCAAACAAGGTATATAAGTTCAGAGTGGGGACCATTAGGACCTATAGGAATACTGGCTCCCTTAGAATCCAATTCTAAAGTTGATTCAATATCCCACTATAGAGAATCAACTGAACTCTAGTATCCTATATAAATAACAACGAGACACCAAGTGCTAGGGTTCACGAGCTAGTATCCATTGTGTTCAATCTTCCTATGAACTAGTGTCCATAGTTTAACAAGAAAAGCTATCAGTCTTTCAAAACTACCTCTACCATCCTTGAGTTAGAAATCCTCTTATTATGTGTTCAATTGACATATCTTAGCTCTTAAAGAGTCTATGTCAAGTTTCACTTAAAGAACTACTATGGCCATAGTTTCCATGAATACACATCCTTAGGATCACTCAATGAGACACTCTATCTCAATCCCAAGAGATATCATGATGCCTTTATTGAGAATACCTATTGCTACCGGCTTCCATTAATAGTGGCCCAATCCATAGGGAATATATAATCAACTTACAATCTTACCCAGATGTTAAAGCCACTACTAACTTCAACACAAGTTCAATATCCTCTCAAGGTTGAGAAACAATAAAATGAAGCATTTTCGTAGAAATGCACCTAAGTCATGTACAATGTAAAAGGTTGAGGCAAGAATGCTCATAGAGTATAACACATGGAATAAGGATGGATAACAGTGAAACTAGAACATCATTAAATACATAATGAATTTTAAATTTATTATATCATGTGATGCTTTTAAGGGCTCTATCCTAGCACTAGAGACCTTAGCTCACGACCTAAAGTAGTTCACGTCAACAACAAACCTGAGTTGTTCATATCATCTAGAGTATTGAGCTCATGACCATGAGTTGTTCTTGTCATCCATAGCCCTGAGATGTTCATAAAGTTTAGAGCCTGGTGCTCACGACCAAGAATCGTTCATATATTCTAGAGCCCTGAGTCGCTCAAAGCATATAGAGGCCTAAGCTCATGGGATCATGAGTTGTTCATATAATCCATAACTTTGAGTTGTTCATAGCATCTAAAGCCTTGAGCTCACAACACGGAGTCATTCATGATATCCACATCCCTAAACAGTTTATAGCATCTAAAGCTCTTAGCTCACGACCCAAAGTAGTTCATGGCAACCTCAACCTTGAGTTGTTTATAGCATCTAAAGCCTTGAGCTTACGAATTAGAGTTGTTCATGTCATCCACAACCCTGAACTAATCCTAATATCTAGAGCTCTGAGCTTATGACCATGAGTTGTTCATGTCATCCATAGCCTAAAGCGGTTCATAGCATCTAGAGCCCTAACCTTATAACTTGGAGTCGTTCATGTCATCCACAACCCTTAGCTATTCATAGCATTTAGAGGCCTAAGCTCACAAGATCCAGAGTTGTTCATATCATCCACAACTCTGAGTTGTTCATAGAATCTTGAGCCCTGAACTATTCACAACATCCAAAGCCCTAAGCTCATGACCTTTAGTCATTCATGTCATCCAAAGCCTCGAGTTTTTCACGACCAAGAATCGTTCATATCATCCATAGCCTTGAGCGATTGATAACACCTAGAGGTTTGAACTCAGAGGATCCTGAGTTATTCATATCATGCACAACCTCAAGCAGTTTATAACATCCAAATCCATGAGCTCATGACATGGAGCAACTTAAGTCATCCAGAGGCCTATGTTGTTTATAGCATCTAAACCCGTAAGCTCACAACCCGGAATCATTCATGTCAACCATATACTTGATTTGTTTATATCATCTAGAGCCCTGAGATCACAACCTTGAGTAGTTCATGTCCTCTATAGCCCTGAGTTGTTCTAAAGGCTTGAGCTCATGACACAAAATTATTTGTATTTTTCCTAGCCCTGATCAATTCATAAAATCTAGAGGATTGAGCTCACGGGATCCTAAGTTGTTCATATCATCCATAACTTTGAGTTTTTCATACATTTTAGAACCCTGAGTAAAAGACCCAAAGCCTCTCATGCCAACCACAACCCTGAGCTATTCATAGAATCTTATGGCCATGACCTAGAGTCGTTCATGTAATCCACAACCCTAAGTTGTTAAAAGCATCTAGAACCCTAACCTCATCACTTAGAGTAGTTCATATCAACCATAACCCAGAGTTGGTCATAGCATCTAAAGGCCTAAGATCATGACTTAGACTGGTTCTTATCCACCATAGCCCCAAGTTATTCATAGCTCCTAGTGCCCTGAGTTCACAACCTAGAGTAGTTCATGTCATCAACGACCTTAGGTAGTTCATAGAACCTAAACCCCTGAGTTCATGACTCAAAATCGTTCATGTAAACCACAACCCTAAGTTGTTCATAGTATCAAGAGGATTGATCTCAAGATCCAAAGTCATTCATGTCATCCATAGCCCTGAGTTATTCATAGAATCTAAAGCCATGAGCTCATGACCTAAAGTCATTCATGTCAACCACAACCTAGAGGTGTACGTTGCATCTAAAGCCTTGAGCTCACGACCCAGAGTCGCTCATGAAAACTAGCACCAAGAGTAGTTTGTAACATCTACAGCCCTATGATCACGACCTAGAGTTGTTCATGTCATCCATAGCCGTGAGCAGTTCATAGGTCTAAGATGTTCAAAGCATCTAGAGCCCTAAGTTCACGACCTGAAGTCCTTCATGTCAACCACAATATTGAGTTATGTATAGTATATAGAACTTGAAGCTCATGACCTAAAGTCATTTATGTCATCCATAATCCTAAGCTGTTAGCATCTAGAGCCCTCAACTAACGACCCAAAGTCTTTGATGTGATCGACCGCTCAAACATGTGTATGGAATCTACAACCCTTCGCTCATGACCTAGACTATTTCATGTCAACCACAACCCTGAGTTTTCCATAGAATCTAGAGGCTTCATCTCATGATTGGTGTCATTTATGTCATCCATGACATTGAGTTGTTAAGAGCATTTAGAGCTCTTAAGCTCATGACCTAGAGTCTTCATGTCAACCACAAACTTATGTTGTTCGTAGCATCTAGAGCCTTAAGCTCAGGACATAGAGTCGTTCATGTCAAACACAACCCTCAGTTGTTCAAAGCATCAAGAGCCTTAAGCTCATGACCTAAATTCGTTCATGTTAACCATAGCTCTGAGATGTTCATAGCATCTAAAGCCCTAAACTCACGACTTGGGGTCTTTCTTGACATCGATAACCTTAAGTTGTGCATAACATCTAGAGCCCTAAGCTCATAACTCAGAGTCTTTCTTTTCAACCATAACCCTGAGCTGTCATAGAATCTAAAGGCACGGTCTCATGAATTAGAGTCATTCATGTTATTCACAACCCTGAGTTGTTGATAGCATCTACAACCCTTAGCTCATGACCAGGAGTCGCTCATATCATCCATAGCCTAAACAGTTTATAACATTGATTACTACTCAAAAAGTGTTATTTTATAGTTTTTAATTAACTCTTTTAAACGCTTTTGAGTAGTAGTTATTATATTTTAACTCAATTGATACGTTAAGGACCCTTGCAAGTGGTTCTAATCAAATTGTTGCAAGTTTTTGTGTTTTTAATAGCTTTTTGATCACCAAAGCAATCCAAGATTGAGGGACAACTCTGTATAGTCCATGGTAAAGAAAATGGAAGCTCATTTACATGAAGAATCCAATCTTTGGAGCTTCGTAGTCCTTTGCCAAAGCCAATTAAGAATGCAAGGAGGAAAAACAGAGAGAGGAATCTAACATGAAGAAATTCAAGAGGAGAGCAGCTTCAGGACACATTTCGAGCACTTCTTGGAGTCCATTTTATACATACTATATATTGTTTCGAAGCTCGAGAAGTCAAGAGTCCAACATTTCAAACAGTGTGCAAATCGAAGCTGAAATGAAGAAGTTATGGCCATTGGAAGACAACCAAACCAAGCTGAAAGACAATTTTGCAAGTTGCGAAATCACAAATTCAAGTTGCAAAATCAAAGTTCAACTTGCGAAATTGACAATTTCAACTTGCTAAAATTTTGCAAGTCATGTTTCAACTTGCGAAATCCAACTGTGTAATTCTAGATATTTGCGATCGACTCTGTTATATTTTTTTCTTCAGATATTTTTTGTTTAAATCCCTATTTTCTCCTTGTAATCCACAAATCATAGGATTCCTTAGTTAGGAAGTAAGAAGGAAGGGTGAATAGCCTTTATATATAATCTATTGTAATTTTCTTTTGAAAGATTTCTCGAGAGTTTTTCTCGAAGACCAACTTTTGTATAGTTTTTAAGAAAGTAATACCTAGAGCTTTGCTTTGCCTTACCTACTCATTTTGATTGTATTTTTTTCACTATCCAAACAAAGTCTGAGAATGTTTTCCTAGAGGATGAGTGGCTAGGCTTTTTGCTTCTTAGAGTGAAAGAAGTTGGGTAAGGTTTCGAATGCAAATTGGAAGTTTTGTTGTTTCAGTTTTTAATGAAGAGAAAGTGTGCCCCGTTAATGGTTTTTATCTTTTTAGTTAACTTAAAATTCCTTAAAATCACCTGGGCCAACACTTAGTATGGCAAGTGGACTCCATCCATTGAGTTACACTAGTTTATCTCTTGCGAGCCTTTGGGAGGTGGTTTAAAGGTAGGATTTTATAGACTAGCCAACATTTGGTAAGCTTTTGGACTCCAAGGAGACATCCATTAGTTATCTCGTGCAAGCTTTTGATGGGTAATCCAAGGTTAAGGATCACCTTGAATGGCCAATACTAGGTGAGAGGTATGAACCATTGCAAGATGATTCAGTGATAGGGAATTAGTGTTTGAATCCATTAAGGGGAAACATCTGTACCACACCTGTTTGGGAAATAACAATATGTTAAATCCCCAATGCGAGGAAAAGATTCAAGTGATCGTAACTCCCTTTTTGTATAAGGAACCTGAGCCCAGTGATCTAAAAACTCCAAGAAGCACTTTTTCTTTATAAGTAATTTCCATTACTTTATTATTGGTTTCACTTAAAAACCAACCTTTTCAAGCATCTTTATGTTTTCTTTTAAAACTAACCTTGAAAAGAAAAAACACCAATTTAGTTTTTAAACTAATATCAGTTGTAATTTGAAAACCCATCCCAGTGAATGATCCTAGAGCCACTATGCTATGCTAGCTAATGCTACCCTAGTACATGGTGAAATAGGTTTATAAATTTTGTTGATTACTCCCGTCTGAGGACCGAAATCAAGGCACACCAGTTGATTGAACACCAATCAACTAGACATACACCGGCTGGGCATGAATCAAATGGCGCCATTGTCGGGGATGGTGCCAACTTTATAGTGATATCACCTTTTCAGAGTACTTGTGATCTTCATCACAAGTTTGGTGATTTTTCTTTTATTTTTGACTAACTCTTTTTAATTGATTCTTTTACTTATTCATATTTTAGCCTATCTTTTAATTTAGTTTTTAGTTAATCTTAGTATTTTTATAGTTTGTTTTCTTTTGTTTTCTTTTTTTTCTTTGTTTTTGTTACAATTGTTACTGGTTGTGTATGCCATATTGGATACGAGACAGTGGAGAAAGACTTGTGAAAATCGAAACACCTCACAAAACAGAGTTGGAATTATGCTTGAACATTATGGAAGCTACACCTGAAGATCAACATAGTCATCATGGTCACCAGGACAATCCCAATGCATTCAGATCAATGAGGGACTGCATGAATCCACCTTGTGTGAGTGCACCATCATGCATAGTGCCTCCTACAGAGTAGCTAGTAATCAAACCACATATTGTGCTGCTTCTACCTACTTTCCATGGGATGAAAAGTGAGAATCCCTACATGCATATCAAGGAATTTGAAGATGTTTGTAATACATTCCAAGAGGGAGGAGCGTCAATCAACTTGATGAGGCTAAAGCTATTTCCTTTTACTTTGAAGGATAAGGCCAAGATTTGGCTTAATTCTTTAAGGCCACAGAGTATCCGAACTTGGACTGATTTGCAAGCTGAATTTCTCAATAAATTTTTCCCTACTCATAAGACAAATGGCTTGAAAAAGCAAATTTCAAACTTCTTAGCCAAAGAGAATGAGAAATTCTATGAGTGTTGGGAGAGATACATAGAAGCTATCAATGCTTGTCCTCGCCATGGTTTTGATACATGGCTATTGGTGAGTTACTTTTATGAGGTATGTCTTCCTCAATGAAGCAACTCCTCGAGACTATGTGTGGAGGAGATTTCATGAGTAAGAATCCGGAGGAAGCCATGGATTTCTTGAATTATGTTGCTGAAGTCTCAAGATGATGGGATGAACCGAACAAAGGAGAAGTGGGGAAGACGAAGTCTCAACCAAGTGCCCCTAATGCTAAGGCTGGGATGTATACCTTGAATGGAGATATTGACATGAAAGCAAATTTTGCAGCTATGATAAGAAGATTGGAGGAGCTAGAACTGGAAAAGATACGTGAAGTGCAAGCCATTTCTGAAACACCAGTGCAAGTTATGCCTTGTTCTATTTGTCAATCTTATGAGCACTTGGTGGAGGAGTGTCCTACAATTCCATCTGTTAGAGAAATGTTTGGAGAACAAGCGAATGTCATTGAAAAATTCAAGCCTAACAACAATGCTTCATATGGAAATACCTACAATTCAAATCGGAGGAACCATCCAAATTTCTCTTGGAAGCTAAGAGAACTTCAGTACACACAACCAGACCAAGCATCTCAACAAGCTTCAAATCTTGAGCAAGAAATAGTGAATCTAAGCAATGTCATGGGAGATTTTGTTAGAGATCAGAAATCCATCAATGCTAAACTCAATCAAAGAATTGATAATGTAGAGAATACATTGAATAAAAGGATGGATGGAATGTAAAATGATCTATCTCAAAAGATAGATAATCTCCAATACTCAATCTCAATGCTCACTAACCTTTAACATAGTGTAAGAGAAGGGGAGGTTTCCTTCTCAACCTCACCAAAATCCCAAAGGTGTCCATACAGTGGAAGCTCATGAGGGAGAATCTTCACAGGTGAGGGACATCAAAGCCTTGATCACTCTAAGGAGTGGTAAAAATGTTGAGCTGCCAACACCCAAGCCACATGTTGAAAAAGAGGAGGAGGAAGAAGAAGAAACGGAGAAGAGGGAGGAAATCAAAGGAAAGAAGAAAGGTAGCAGAGAAAGGAATGAGGACCATGATTCAACAGTGAATGAAAATCTGGAGAAAATAGTTATCAAGGGAGATGTGAGGAAAAAACACATATCTCCACCTTTTTCTCAAGCTTTGCATGGGAAAAAAGGAATCAGAAATGCATTAGAAATTCTTGAAGTATTGAGACAAGTGAATGTCAACATCCTATTGCTAGATATGATCAAA
This sequence comes from Vitis riparia, assembly GCF_004353265.1. Taxonomy (NCBI): domain Eukaryota; kingdom Viridiplantae; phylum Streptophyta; class Magnoliopsida; order Vitales; family Vitaceae; genus Vitis; species Vitis riparia. The sequence continues at coordinate 17,379,543 of NC_048448.1, forward strand.
CAAGTGCCGACTTATGAAAAATTCCCAAAGGACTTGTGTACTATCAAAAGAAGGTTGAATGTGAATAAGAAAGTCTTCTTGACTGAGCAAGTAAGCGCCATCATACAGTGCAAGTCTCCAGTGAAGTACAAAGATCCGGGTTGCCCTACCATCTTAGTGATGATTGGAGAAACTGTAGTGGAGAAAGCTTTGTTGGACTTGAGGGCAAGTGTGAATTTGCTACCATACTCTATCTACAAGCAATTGGGACTTGGTGAATTGAAGCCAACATCAATCACTCTATCTCTAGTAGATAGATCAGTGAAAATTCCAAGAGGGATAATTGAAGATGTCTTAGTTCAAGTTAACAATTTCTAGTATCCAGTGAATTTTGTTGTTCTTGATTTAGACCCAATTGTCAAGGAAACTAATTATGTTCCTATCATACTTGGAAGACTATTCCTAGCTACATCAAACACAATCATAAATTGTAGGAATGGACTCATGCAACTCACGTTTGACAACATGATATTAGAGTTCAATATCTTTTATATGTCCAAAAAGCCAATCAATCTGAAAGAAGAGGAAGGTCCAGAAGAGGTGTGCATCATTGGCACTTTAGTGGAGGAGCATTGTAGTTAGAAAATACAAGAGAAGTTGAATGAAAGTCTTGGGGATCTTAATGAAGGGTTGCCTGAACCCTCGGATTTGTTTGCTACTCTACCAAGTTGGAGGAGGATAGAAGAAATTCTACCTTTGTCCAATAAAGAGGAGGCACAAGAAGCTATTAAAAAGGAGTCCCCAAAGCTTAATCTGAATCCCCTGCCCACAGAGTTGAAGTATACGTACCTAGAAGAGAATAAGAAGTGCCCTGTTGTTATATCTTCATCTCTTACTACTCCTGAGGAGGTGTGTTTACTTGAAGTTCTCAGGAGATGTAAGAAAGCAATAAGATGGCAAATATCTGACTTGAAAGGCATCAGTCCTTTAGTCTATACACATCATATATACATGGAAGAAGAAGCTAAGCCAATTCGTCAACCTCAAAGAAGATTGAATCCTCATATGCAAGAGGTGGTGTGAGTTGAGGTTCTTAAGCTACTTCAGGCCAATATTATCTACCCCATATCAGATAGCCCATGGGTGAGTCCTACTCAAGTAGTACCAAAGAAATCAGTGATCACAGTGATGCAAAATGAAAAGGGAGAAGAAGTTGCTACACGTCTCATTTCAGGTTGGAGAGTGTGCATTGATTATAGAAAATTGAATGTTGTGACAAGAAATGATCATTTTCCATTTCCATTTATTGATCAAGTGTTGGTGAGAGTCTCAGGTCATCATTTCTATTGTTTCTTGGATGGCTACTCCGGGTATTGTCAAATAGAAATCGATGTTGAAGACCAGGAGAAGACCACTTTCACATGTCCATTTGGAACATATGCCTACAGAAGAATGCTTTTTGGTTTATGCAATGCACCTGCAACATTCCAACTATGTATGTTAAGCATTTTCAAAGATATGGTGGAGCGTATTATGGAGGTTTTTATGGATGATATCACCATATATGAAAGTACATTTGAGGAATGCTTAGTCAACTTGGAAGGGGTTTTGAACCGATACATTGAAAAGGACTTAGTGCTTAACTGGGAGAAATGCCATTTTATGGTACAACAAGGAATTGTCCTTAGCCACATCATCTTCAAGAAAGGCATTGAAGTTGATAAAGCAAAGGTGGAACTTATTATCAAATTGCCACCCCAACAACTATAAAAGGAGTAAGGCAATTCCTTGGCCATGCTGGGTTCTACAGGAGGTTTATTAAAGATTTATCTAAACTTTCAAAGCCACTTTCTGAACTATTATGTAAGATGCTAAATTTGCATGGGATGAGAGATGTTAAAAGAGTTTTGAGCAACTAAAGCAGTTCTTGACAACCGCTCCAATAGTGAGGGCTCTTAACTGGCAACTACCTTTTAAAGTAATGTGTGATGCCAATGACTTTCCTATAGGAGTTGTTCTTGGTCAAAGCGAGGATGGAAAGCCCTATGTGATCTACTATGCAAGCAAAACAATGAACGAAGCGCAAAGAAAATACACAACCACAGATAAATAATTGTTAGCTGTATTTTTTGCTTTAGACAAATTTCATGCTTATCTAGTAGGGTCTTTCATTGTGGTTTTAACTGACCACTCCACATTGAAGTATTTATTGACAAAGCAAGATGCAAAAGCAAGGTTGATTAGATGGTTTCTCTTACTACAAGAGTTCAATATCCAAATCAAAGATAAGAAAGAAGTGGAGAATGTGGTAGCTGACCACCTTTCAAGGTTAGCTATAGCACATAATTCCCATGTTTTACCTATTAATGATGATTTTTCGGAGGAGTCACTCATGTTGTTAGAAGATGCTCCTTGGTATGCTCATATTGCTAACTATTTATTTACTAGTGAAGTTCCAAGTGAGTGGAAAGCACAAGATAGGAAACACTTCTTTGCAAAAATTCATGCCTACTATTGGGAAGAACCTTTTTTTTTTCAAGTATTGTGCAGATCAAATAAGAAGGAAGTGTGTCCCTGAATAAGAGCAACAGGGAATCCTCAGTCATTGCCATGAAAACGCATGTGGAGGCCACTTTGCCTCTCAGAAAACATCCATGAAGGTATTGCAATCAGGTTTCAATTGGCCATCACTTTTCAAATATGCTCACACCATGTGTAGGAGTTGTGATAGATGCCAAAGGCTTAGGAAGTTAACACGTAGAAATCAAATGCCTATGAACCCCATTTTAATAGTTGATCTCTTCGATGTTTGGGGCATTGACTTCATGGGACCTTTCCCAATGTCTTTTGGTAACTCTTACATTTTGGTGGGGGTAAACTATGTTTCTAAATGGGTTGAGGCAATCCCGTGTAAACAAAATGATCATAGAGTTGTTCTCAAGTTTCTTAAAGAGAACATCTTCTCAAGATTTGGGGTGCCCAAGGCTATAATCAGTGATGGAGCTACTCATTTTTGCTACAAGCCTTTTGAAACTCTTTTAGCCAAGTATGGGGTGAAGCTCAAGGTAGCTACACCTTACCACCCTCAGACTTCTGGGCAAGTTGAGTTAGCAAATGGGGAAATTAAGAATATATTGATGAAGGTGATGAACATGAGCAGAAGAGATTGGTCTGTTAAGCTCCATGACTCACTATAGGCATATAGAACAACTTACAAGACTATTCTTGGCATGTCCCCTTATCTCCTAGTCTATGGCAAAGTATACCATCTTCCTGTGGAAGTTGAATACAAGGCTTGGTGGGCAATTAAGAAGGTAAACATGGACTTGAACAGAGCCGGGATGAAGAGGTACTTAGACCTTAAGGAGATGGAGGAATTGAGAAATGATCCCTACATCAATTCCAAAATTGCAAAACAGAGGATGAAGAGGTGGCATGATCAGTTAATCTCCAACAAAGAATTTCGAAACGGACAAAGAGTCTTACTCTATCACTCTAGGCTCCATATCTTTCCTAGAAAGCTAAAGTCAAGGTAGATAGGCCCTTTCATTATTCACCAAGTGCATCTCAATGGAGTAGTGGAACTACTCAATTTAAACAACACAAACACTTTCAAAGTCAATGACCACCGTCTCAAACCATTCATGGACTCATTCAATCAAGACAAGGAGGAAGTCAGTCTCCTTGAGCCACATAAATCTTAACCAAAAAGGGGGGTAGATGGACTTAGTCTTTTTGAAGACTAATCAAAGTCCATGTTTTTGTTTTAATTTTGTCAATTTAAAAGCTTTATGAATTGTTTTAATTTTAATTTTAGCTTTGATTTATTTTATTTTGATATAACTTAGACTTTTTAAATGATCAAAATCAGGAGAATTTCAAAGGAATTAGAGGGAAGCCATAAAGAACCAAAGAAGGAGAAAAACAGAGCAATATTTCAACTTGAGAAAATGAGGGTCAACTTGCGAAAGCCTCAAAGCCAAATTTCATAAGTTCACTAGCCAACTTGTGAAAATTTTCGTAGTTGCGAAACACCTCCTAGGCACACGTGTGCCATTTCGCAACTTCAAAAACCAATTTTGCAGCTGCGAACCAACTTGTGAAATCCTAAAAGCCAAATTTCGCAAGTTCACTAGCCAACTTGTGAAAATTTTCACAGTTGTGAAACACCTTCGAGGCACATGTGTGCTATATTGCAACTTTAAAGTCCAATTTCGCAGTTGCGAATCAAGTTGCAAACCAACTTGCCAAATGGACCAAGTTGCGAAATCACTTCCTACTTGCGAAAATATCAACCGTCATTTAAATTTCTATTTAAACATGTGATTCTCTCATTTTTCATTTCGCACAGCCACTCCAACTTGCGAAAAAGCCCTCCAAGTTGTGAAGCCTAAAAATTTCAGAGGATCCCCTCCAAAGGAAGCCCAGAAGTCGTGCGTTGAAGAGAACCACTCTACGCACCTCCGCATACCTTGTGGAACACAAGCCTCTCCATTTTAGCCATGGCCAAGATGAGAGGAGCCCAAACCCCGTCTCCATCAGCTCGCAACACCAGACCGAGAGCTCCACCTACACGAGATTCCATGTTTGAGGCTCCACAGGCCTCTGCCATTCCACCTTCTGATGGTGGAGTGCCACCTAGTCCTTCTTAGTGTTGCTACGAGATGAGGAGACCACCCACTACACCTAGGGCAAGCAATCCGTGTCCCAAGAAATCAATTCGTCGCCCTCCTGCAAAGAAAGCTAGAGTTTCAGGCCTAGGAGACCTCATCAACACCTCCACAGCCTCAACCGCCTACTACAAAGTCTCATATTCCTTCTGGGATGACTCTAGAAGGGATTATCAGGCGACCTATGTTACAAAGCCACTTATAGAGGGAAATTTGGATTGCCAAGCTAGGTCATTCCACTCCGAGCTATGCTTTGATAGAGAAACTTTCAAACACCAGCCGGAGCTTAGAGATTCATTCCACCTATTGTAGAGATACCATTTGGAGCACCTGATGACTCCTAGGGATTTCTTCTATCCCCAAGTAGCATTAGATTTTTATCAGTTTATGACAACACATCACGTCCGGGAACCTACTATCATCCACTTCACTATTCATTGACGCCATGGTATCTTAGGAGCCAGACACATTGTAGAGGCCCTGCACATTCCATATGAGCCTGTGAGTCCAGTAGATCACAGAGAGTGGGCTCATTTTTCTTAGAGGGACATGGTCCGTATATTGTCCAGGGGGACATCTACATGCTCATTTCTTTTTAAGAAGGAGCTTTTGCCTGGGATGTTTCTTCTGGATGTGGTGCTACACTCCAACATATTTCCACTTCAGCATATGGTGTAGAGGAGAGGAGTTATATTAGAGGCCTTATGTAGGATATCAGAGGGTTTTTACTTTGGCCCTCATCATTTGATTATGACCTCTCTTGTTTACTTTGAAGAGAAGATCCACATGAAGAAGCTACAGAGAGCAGATGTCATTCCACTACTTTTTTCTAAGCTGCTTTGTCAGATATTAGAGTATTTAGGCTATCCTTCTGAGCCTCAGCTTGAGCTTCGACGCATTTGCTGAGAGTTATTCACTCTCGACAAATGGAATCATATGACGGCTTATGTTGCACCTCCAAGAGCCCCAGCTAGGCCAGCACATCCAGAGTTACCACAGGATGAGCAGGCACAGTAGGCTGAGATACCTACAGAGATCATATCACCTGCCCCTGCAGCACCTTCTATAGTGCCCACACCTGAGGCTACATCTTCTGCTCCTCCTACCACTCCTAAGACTCCACCAGTCATACCAGCTACATCAGCGCCTCCTCCATCCGAGTCTACTATCACCATATCCGCTTCAAAGTTCAGAGGCCTATGTCATACATTGCAAACATTAATTGCCACTCAGAGTGTTCTTCCCCAGCAGATAGCAGTCATACGTGCACATCATGATCAACTTATTGCCACACAGACCCAGCATACTACCATCATTAGGTAGATACAACAACATTTGGGTATTTTGTCGCCACCTGAGCATGATATGCCTGGTCCATCAGAGCCTACAGATCCATTTCAGAAGCCTCCTCCAGCAGAGCAGACTGTGCCCCATGAGGAGACCACTACAGTAGAGATCAAGACTCCGATCCAGAGCACTCAGACTACCACAACCGAGCCATCGTCTCCACACGATCCTCCCACCACTACCTGATCATCTATCTACTTTTTGTATTTACTTATTATTGTAGAACTCTTAATCCCATGCTTTTTATGTTTTATATACTGGGATTTGATGTATTACTTGTTCATAGTTCAAATTGTACTTCCTTAAAGTAATACATATCCATCATTTTTTAGTATACTTGGCATACTATTATTTTATTTCCTCTACTCATACCTTTTTTTTTGTTGTTTTTGAATCATGTTATTTCTCCTAGACGACTTAGACTCCATGTCACTCAGGAGGCACCACTTCCTCCCTATATTTTCAATCGCTCTTGCCACATTGAGGGCAATGTTCAGCTTGGTTGGGGGGAAGAGAGTTGAGGAAGAAAGTTTTGCTATAAATGCTAAGTTATTTGATAATTTAGTTACTTTTTGCTTATTTTTTAATTTTTTTTTTAAGTTTTTATTCTACTCTCCATGGTTATTAAGGAAAAATTCTCAAAATGAAATGGGAGAAATTGAATTTTTGTCTTTTTACTTGACTTAGAATTTGTATTATGCTTATTAAAGTTGATGAATTATTGAAACTTCTATGGAATTCAACCTTATTTCTTCCACTTTAAGCTATTCACACACTGTGCACACTAGGTTCCGATTATAAAATGAAAATCTATTTCACCCCCTTAACTTAGGAAAATTTAGACTTGGTACTTTTGACCTCATTTAATAGTGTTGGGACACCTTATACAAGGCCAATGAGCCTTTGAGAAAAAAAACAAGAAAGAAAGAAAAAATGTTTTACTTGCCTTGAAACCCGAGCAAGGTTTAAGGGGTATATGGTGAAAATCTTTAAAACCTGGTGCCCTAAGCCTTCATTGGTTGGGAGTCACCGACCTCAATGCTCGTTACAAGGGTGAATAGGTGGAGTTTAACATACTATAGGTACTTAGGTATTAAAATTCATTCTCAAAAGTCCGGGGTAAAATCCGAGGAGTTAGTGGTTGAAAGATCCTTAAAGCTTGATGCCCTAAATGTTAATTGGTTGGAAGTCATCGATGGACCCCCGTTACATGGACAATTTAGAAAAGAATACCTTTAAGCTTTGTACTCCTACAAGAAAAAAAATGTGTGAAATGAATGAGGTGCGTTCTTAGCCTATTGAAGGTTGTCAGCTTGCTAAGATTTGAAAAATAATTAGGTTGGGGGGAGAGATTAGTTCAACATATATATTCAAAAACTAATAAGTAACACATAGATTTTTGTGGAAGAGTTAGAGTTGACCCTTTGGGAGTAACACATAAATTTGCATAATGCCTTCTCTTTATGAATTGTAATTAGACAAGTTATTTGATAACTCTTGTTGAAGTTTGAGTTTTATATCTTTAATGTTCCATGAGAGAGTCTGATCATCATGCCACTTGAAATTTTTTTAAAGTGATCAACATGATGTTGTAAATTATATTACTATTTATTTTTCTTTTTCTCTCATTCATTGCTAAGGGACTAGCAATATGTCGGTTGGGGGGAGTGATTACTACTCAAAAAGTGCTATTTTATAGCTTGTAATTAACTCTTTTAAACACTTTTGAGTAGTAGTGATTACCTTTTAACTCAATTGACACGTAAAGGACCCTTGCAAGTGTTTCTCATCAAATTGTGGCAAGTTTTGGTGTTTTTGATAGCTTTTTGATCATCAAAGCAATCCCAGATTGAGGGAGAGCTCTGTATAGTCCATGGCAAAGCAAATGGAAGCTCATTTACATGAATAATCCAAGCTTTGGAGCATCGTAGTCCTTTTCCAAAGCCAATTAAGAATGCAAGGAGGAAAAATAGAGAGAAATCTAACATGAAGAAATTCAAGAGGAGAGCAGTTGTAGGACACATTTCGAGCACTTCCTAGAGTCCATTTTATACATACTATATATCGTTTTGAAGATCGGGAAGTTAGAAGTCCAACGCTTTAAATGGTGTGCAAATCAGAGTTGAAATGAAGAAGTTATGGCCATTGGAAAACAACCACACCAAGCTGAAAGACAATTTCGCAAGTTGCGAAATCACAAATTCAAGTTGCGAAATCACAAACTCAAGTTGCAAAATCAAAGTTCAACTTGCGAAATGGACAATTTCAACTTGCGAAATCCACTTGTGTAATCATACATATTTGTGATCGAGTCTATTAGATTTTTTTTCTTCAGATATTTTTTGTTTGAATCCCTATTTTCTCCTTGTAATCCACCAATCATAGGATTCCTTAGTTAGGAAGTAAGAAAGAAGGGTGAATAGCCTTTATATATAATCTATTGAAATTTTCTTTTGAAAGATCTCTCAGGAGTTTTTCTCGGAGACCAACTTTTGTGTAGTTTTCAAGAAAGTAATACACAAAGCTTTGCTCTGCCTTACCTACTCATTTTGATTGTATTTTTTTCATTAGCCAAACAAACTCTGAGGATGTTTTCCTAGAGGATGAGTGATTCATTTCCATTTGGTGTCTCAGCAGATTCATGTCCTCTCAATGGTCCCTGACAATGGTGCCATTTGATACGTGTCCAGCTGGTGTTCCTTGACTGTGGTCCTCAGAAGGGAGTAATCAACAAAATTTATAACCTATATCACCATGCATTAGGATAGCTTTAGCTAATATAGCATAGTGGCTCTAGGATCGTTCACTCGGAAGGGTTTTCAACTTACAACTAATACTAATTCAAAGTTGAATTGGTGCTTTTTCATTTCAAGGTTAGCTTAAGAAGAAAACATAAACTTTGGTTGAAAAATGATTTGTTTTAAGCTAACTAAAAAGAAAGTAATGGAAATTACTTATGAAGAAAAACATTCCTTGGAGTTTTAGGTTCACAGGGGAGCCTTCTCATGCAAAAATAGAGCTTCGATCACTTGGTTCTTTTCCTCGCATTAGGGAATTAACATATAGTTAATTCTCTAACCAGTTTTGTACAGATGCTTCCCTTTAATGGATTTCAGCACTAATTCCCTCTCACTGATGCAACTTGCAATGGCTCGTGCCTCTCACCTAGCATTTGCCATTCAAGGTGATCATTAACCTTGGACTTCCCTTCTCAAGCTCGTAAGAGATAACTAATGGATGTCTTCTTAGAGTCCAAAAGCTTACCAAGTGTTGGCAATTCTAGAAAATCCTACCTTCAAGTCACCTCCTAAAAGCTCGCAAGAGATAAACTAGTGCATCTCCATGGACGGAGATCACTTGCCTTACCAAGTGTTGGCTCAGGTGAATTGAAGGTGTTTTAAGTTAACTAAAAACATAGAAATCATTAATGGGTCACACTTTCTCTTCATTAATGGTTGAAACAACAAAACTACCAATTCTTGCATTTGGGGCCTTACCCGGCAACCTTAGCTCCAAGGAACTAAAAGCCTAGCCACTCATTCTCTGAGGAAACATCCTCAGAGTTTGTTTGGCTAGTAAGAAAAATTAAATAATATACAATACAATCAAAATGAGAAGGTAAGGTAGAGCAAAGGCTCTGTATTTTACTTCCTTGTAAAACTATACAAAGGATGTCTATGAGAACAAGCTCCCCGACCTCCTTTTTGTCATGGAAATTACAAACAATATATATGAGGCTATTTACCCTTTGTTCTTGCTTAATAACTAAGGAATCCTATGATAGGTGGATTATAAGGAGAGTTTAGGGATTTAGACATCAAATATCTGAAGCAAAAAATCTAAAAAATGGCAGTCGCAAATATCGAGAAGCTTCAAGAGAATTTCGTAGCCGTGCAAGATGGCTGCGAAATTCGTAGCATGTAGGACACCATTTCGTAGCCAAAGGCTAATTTCGCACCCCGCGAAATTGGCTTTCAGCTTGGTGTGATCGGCTGTAACCCCTTCATTTCAACTTCGTATCGTGTACCATTTGAAGCGTTAGATTGCTGACTTCCCAAGCTTCGGAACGACATATAGTATGCATAATTTGAGCTCCAGGAAGTGCTCCAAAAGTGGCTGACAGTGACTATCCCCCTGAATGCGTCATGTTAGATTTCTCTTTGCTTCCCCTCCTTGCATTCCGTATTTGCTTATGGCAAAGGGCTATAAAGATTCAAAGCTTTGGTTCCTCATGTTTTTGAGCTTCCCATTGCTTTGCCATGGATTCCAAAGAACTCTCCTCAATCTCGGATTGCTTTGGTGATCAAATTACTAACAAAAACACCAAAACTTACACAATTTGATTAGAAATGATTGCAAAGGTCCTTAATATGTTAATTGGGTTAAAAGGTAATAACTACTACTCAAAAGTGTTTAAAAGAGTTAATTACAAGCTATCAAATAGCACTTTTTGAGTAGTAATCACTCCCCCTAAGCGACATATTGCTAGTCTCTTAGCAATAAAGGAGAGAAAAAGTACTAAAAAGTAGTATACTTTACAAGATCATGCTAATCACTTCCAAAAAATTTTAAGTGGCATGATGATCAAACTCTCACATGAAACATTAAAGAAATATAAACTCAAATTTCAACAAGAGTTATCAAATACCTTGCTAATTACAATTCATAAAGAGAAGGCATTATGCAAATTGAAGCTTTAAAATCATTTCTACTTCCAAAGGACCAAACCTTACTTTTCCACAAAAATCTATGTGTTAGTTGATAGCTTCCGAATATAGTATGCTGAACTAATCTCCACCCCCCCCCCCCCCAACCTAGTTCTTTTTCAACACTTAGCAAACTGACCAAATTTAATAGGCTAAGAACGCACCCTTTTGTTTCACAATTTTTTTCATTGTAGAAGTACAAGGCTTAAGGGTATTCTTTTCTAAATTGTCCATGTAACAAGGGTCCATCGATGACTCCCAACCAATTAAGGTTTAGGGCATCAAGCTTTAAGGATCTTTCAACCACTAACTCCTCGGATTTTACCCCGGACTTTTGAGAATGAAATTTTAATACCCAAGCACCTACAGTATGTTAAACTCCACCTATTCACCCTTGTAACAAGCATTGAGGTCGGTGACTCCCAACCAATTAAGGCTTAAGGCACCAGGTTTTAAAGATTTTCACCATATACCCCTCAGACCTTGCTCAGGTTTCAAGATAAGCAAACATTTTTTTTTTCGAAGGCTCATTGGCCTTTTATAAGGTGTCCCAACACTATTAAAATAAGGTCAAAGGTACCAAGTCTAAATTTTCCTAAATCAAGAGGGAAATAGTTTTTCATCTTATAATCGGAACCTATTGTGCACAATGTGTGAATAGCTTAAACTGGAAGAACTAAGCTTGAATTCAGTAGAAGTTTCAACAACTCATCAACTTTAGTAAGCATAATACAAACTCTAAGTCAAGTGAAAAACAAAATTCAATTTCTCCCATTTCAATTTGAAAATTTTTCCTTAATAGCCAAGGAGAGTAGAATAAAAAACTTCAAATTTTTTAAAATTAAGCAAAAATCCACTAAATTACCAAAATAACTTAGCATAAATAACAAAAACTTCCTTCCTCAACTCTCCCCCAACCAAGCTGAACATTGTCCTCAATGTGGCATGAGCGATTGAGATTATAGGGAGGAAGTGGTACCTCCTGAGTGATATAAATTTTGAGTATTGATTGGAGAACCAGATGATATGAGTAGAGGAAATGAGAATAAAATAATGCTAAGAGTGATAAAAAAGTGATAGATTTGTATTACTTCATTTCACGTAAGTACAAAAAGGACAAGTAATACAAATAATCCCAGTATATGGAATATCAAAAGGATGGGATTTCAAGTGCTACTATGATAAGGAAAACATAAAGGAAATATATAAAGGAAATATAAAGGAAACTATCAAAATGATTAGATGGTGGCTGGAGGATGATGTGGAGATGATGGCTCAGCTGCCTCTGCCTCTCCTGTAGTGGGCTCCTCAGGAAGCATAGTCTGATCTACAAAATGAGGGGCCTATGATGGCTCTGGTGGGCTAGGAGTGGCATACTCAGGAGCTGATATAATACCCAGATGATGCTGAATCTGCCTCAGGATGGCAGTGTGCTGAGTCTGAGTGGCAATAATATGCTCCCGATGAGCACGAAGAGCTGTCATTTGCTGAGTGAGGATGCTCTAAGAAGTAACGAATGCTTGGAAAGTGTGGCATAGGCCTCTATACTTGATAATGGGTATAGAAATCCTTAGCTCAATCGAAGGAGATGGCTCGGATGTGGGTGGAATAACAGAAGGAGTCTGTGATGCGGCCTGAGGAGCAGAGGGTGTAACCTCAGGTATATGCTCTGTAGAGGCCACTGCAGGGGCAACTGGCGGAGTGTCAACTGGTATCTCAACTGGCTCCTCTGGCTGCTCTAGATGCTCTGGTCCATTTGGGGCTCCCTGGTCTGCACCATAGGCTATCATACTCGTCCATCTATCGAGAGTGAATATCTCTCGACAAATGCATTTACGCTCAAGCTGAGGCTCTGCTGGGTATTCCAAGTGCTCCAGAATCTGGCATAACAATATGGGGAAGAGAAGTGGAATAGCATCTGCGTAGAGTAGCTTCTTCCTATGGACCTTCTCTTCAAAGTACAGAAGAATGGCCATGATGAGATGATGAGGGCCAAAGAAGTATCCCTCAGATATCCTAAACAATGCCTCCAATAAAACTCCTCTCCTCTGCACCCAATGCTGAAGTAGAAAGATGTTATGGCACACGAGTGCATCAATGAAGAACATGTTGGGAGGGAGCTCTTTCCTCAAGATATAGTGGTGTGAGGATGCTCCTCTGGACAAAGTATGAACTATGTCATTCTGTGCAGGATGAGTACAGGCTCGAAAATCCTCTGGACGTGCTGGCTCATAGGGAATATAGAGTGCCTCTACTATATGTCGGGCTCCCAGAATACCATGACGTTCGTCTATGGTAAAATAGATGACTGTAGGATCCCGGATCTGGTTTGTGGTCATGGACTGATAGAAGTCCAATGCCATGCAGGGATAGAAAAAATCCCTGGGAGTCAACAAGTGCTCCATATGATACCTCTATAGCAGACGGAAGGAATCTCTAAGCTCAGGCTGAAGTCTGAAAGTGGCTGTGTCAAAACAGAGCTCAGAGTGGAATGGCCTCGCCCTGCAATCCAAATTTCCTTCGATTGGTGGCTAAGTGACCTTGGGGCGTCTGATAACTACCTCAAGGGTCATGCCTGAAGGAATTTGAGACTCTTTTGTTGGTGTCTGAGATGGTTGAGGCTTTTTGGCAGGTGGTGGAGATGGCGTAGGTTTTGATTTCGGCTCTGAGGACTGGTCTATTAGATCAATTGGCTCAAAAACCTTGGCCTTCTTCTTTGGGGGACCGCTACCTGACTTTTGGCCTATAGAAAAGCTTGTACCGGCCATGGTAAGTGACCTTCTTGTGTTATAACACTTGGGCGGAGGATTGATGGGTGCGTCCACAACCGGAGGTGGGACGACTCGTGGCCGTGGAGGCTCGAATATGGAGCCTTGGGTAAGTGTGTCTCCTGGGATTCTCAGGCGAGTCAATGGGGACAAGGACTTAGCTCCTCGAGTTCTAGCCATGGTTGTGTCGGAGAAGACGGCCGGAGGTGCGCGCGGCTTGCTCAGGAGGAGGAGGCAGACGGGAGGGTGCTCTGGCTTGGCTCCTCTTGGTACCTTTTTGAAGTTCAAATGACCGGTTAGAATAGGAAAAATAGAATTTATACTTTTTAAAAGGATGCCAAGGGACACTATTCATTTTTGCAGCAAGGGGCAATTTTGCAGCGGGGGGTGGATTTCGAAGAGGGAGGCATTTCAGCAACATTTTCACATCCCATTTCGCAACTGCCTCCGTCTTCTAAAAAGGGCCCCTTATGAAATGAGGGTACGACGCTGTGAAATGGCACTCGTGT